>NW_010559905.1:65345-104252 GCF_000687285.1 Phaethon lepturus
TTCCCCTCAGGGTAAAGTACATTGCTTCAGCAGTTGTCACATACCCTGTCTGTACCGGGAGTGAAAGACTACAGTAGGG
This sequence comes from Phaethon lepturus, assembly GCF_000687285.1. Taxonomy (NCBI): domain Eukaryota; kingdom Metazoa; phylum Chordata; class Aves; order Phaethontiformes; family Phaethontidae; genus Phaethon; species Phaethon lepturus. The sequence goes on from NW_010559905.1 coordinate 65,425, forward strand.
AGTTGGATTTAATTTATTTTCATTAATTGAGCTTATTCACTTTGAGAAAATTGCTCATTCAGAGTCTTCCAGTAATAAATGAAATGTTTGAACTTTGTCCAGACAGAAACGAGCTTATTGGAGACCGTGTCCTAGAACATAGCAACTTTTTTTTTAATGCTACAGTAAAGCAATTTTCAATGTACTTTGAGTACATCAAAGGATTCTACACCTCCCCCCCCCCCCCCCCCCCCCTTATTAAGATTAGCCATTAAGTTACACGTGACTGACTGGCAAATGCTGCCATATGATCTGCACTTCTACGTATCAATGGGCTTTTGGTAATCATTTAGTGGAAAACAGCTGAGAGAAGATAGGAATACATGCAAGTGAGGGATTCCATGCCTAAAAATGTAATGAGTTTTTTTTAATCTAAATACTACTTTAAATTTATTTTAATTGCAGCTGGGAGAGGGATCCTCCTGAGATGATTTGACATTCAAGTAATTTTAAAGCAAAACATCTGTTGTACTTGGAGGTACAAATCTAAAAATACTCGCAGGTACACAAATCTGTCAAAAGCATTTACCCCCATAGCAGCCCAACTAACTTGCTTGGTAATGCCTAGTTTTGTTTAGGGGGGCATGTTTTTGCATGTTTTATACATCGTTAGTATCAAAATTGTTCAGGTATCACTGCTAAACCAGAAGAGTGGTGCTCTTAATACATAATTTGGAACATCTAAACTGGAGTTAGAAAATACAGTATTGCCTTCTTTTTTGTCGCTTCCTCTAGAAGGACTTGGCTTTCACTATCCATTTTGTTCCTTCAGAGATTCTGGACTGAGTTCATTCCTTGAAATTTAAAAGTCATTTATCATCCTTTACCTTTGTTTGCCCTAGCCAGATAAAATTACAAAATAACAGCTGCTGCTTGTCCTTTTTCCTCTCGATCCATGACCCAATTCCTGAATTCCTCTGGGACTCCTGTGACTGTTTAAAATGTAGGTTATCTCTTGGTTTACTGCCCAGCTAATATGCATTTCCTGGTTGCTGTCTTCAGTGGAGGAAGGTATTTTTGTTAGCATTTGTCACTTTCTGGCTATTTCCCATTGCTAATACAGGTAGGAAAGAATTTGGCCAGAACAGTGAGGGGCTATGTAAAAGGAACGCAATTGTTCGTTATAATCTGTGTTAAACACATTAATTTATATGATCATTTAAGAGTTAAATAAAGATGAAAATAATGGAGGCTAAAAAGAAGGAAATGAAATATGAATGGCCGCTTGCATTAAAAATAAGGTGTGAAACCTATATAAATGCCAGCACATCACTTCCCAGCCCCCAATCCTTAAGTCTTGTGTCAGTTATGAGAGACAGATGGGAAAACTGTAAGTGGTGATGTAGGAAACAGTAGAAAGGCTTAATAAATATTTCTGTGCTCGGAATAAAATGTGAGTCCTCTTCATATGAAATGAAGAGAAAACATGTTTTATTGATTTAACGAGATCTATAAGGTTACATTTGCTCAAAGTAAATATTTTTAATTCGGCAAACAAAAATAATTTTCATATATACCTTCCCAAATTTAAAGAAACTAGCTGAAGAGGCATCTGAAGTATTAATGTTGACTTCAAAAAATAAATAATCAAAAAATCTAGGAACTTGAAGGGATTTCTAAGTGCAGTTCCAGAACTTAAAAGGATAAGTGAATCCACAGAACTGTAGAGTGTATGAGCTGATAGTGATACAAGCAAAGCAGTGGAACAGGATAAACAAAAAAAGTAATGTCAGTTTCAAAGAGTTTATGGAAAACTGATCTTGTCAAAAATAAGATTTATTTGACTAGCTTACATGTCTAGCTGATGAAGCCAAGTGTATAAAATGCTGAGGTATCTCCAGGGAATTTGTAATAGTAGCACATACCTTTTTGATTTTTAAAAAACAAATGCAGAATGGAAAGCCTACCTATTCAATTAACTTTTAAATTGCTCAGTGCCATATTTGAAATTAATTTGGTAATAGGAGGACTGTTTCTGAGTGTATCTCCTAGACCTGTTTTTTACTCTAATGCTATTCAATATTTCTATCAATGAACTAAATGATGGTGATAAAATCTTTACTAGCAAAGCTTTTGGGAGATAAAAAGATAGGTTGGCACAGGTTACAATTATGAATTGAATTGCTAATTAAATGGTTATTAGTTGCATGCAAGGTACAGTTTTTTTGAACAAAAGGCAGCCTGAACTTAAAAGGTGTAAAACTTTTCCTTGAAGTTGAGAATCAATTGAGTATGACTTTTAATAGTCACTGTTGATAGTTACCATAGCAAAAGTCTTCTGGCAGGTCTGTGGCAAAAGGAACTGGTGTGATCCATAGATACATGCAAAGTATGAGATGGAGTATAATCAGGGAAATGATCATACCTAATGTTGATCTGTACCTTGCACTAGCAAGGCTACTACAGGAACACAGCATTTATTTGTGGTGTCCCTGCTCCAAGGAGGTCTAGTAGTTCTTGTGTGCCTTTTCAACCTTTCTCTGCCTAGAAGCAGGAACACCTGAACCTGATGTTTTCAGAGGGGACATTAGGGCTTAATAGGCATATGTGGATTGCTTCCTTATAGAAAGGATGGTGTACCCCAGCTTCTGGGAAGTTGTGTCCCCTGTCTGCATGGATAGAGTTGGTCAGTGGATGGTAGTTTTGCCCCTTCTAAAAGGGGAATCTGATGCCTATAAATCCTGATATTAATGGGTCTCTTCCAACTCGACATGTTCTACAATTCCCCTATCACACAGGAGAATTACTGCCTGTCTTTGTGCACTTGTAAAACTTCAAACATTGGGCATTTTAATACCACTTTCTTTCAGGGTTTCATCTGTCAGTGAATAGTGAGGTGCTTCCAGAGAGCAATTCAGCTCACTTAAAATGTGAATTGTCTTGCAGAATTACAGGTATCTTAAATTGCTCAGACTCGTAACTGGATTGCTTGAAATTTAAGTTCCTCAAATCAGGGGGATGAATCCAAGCCACTTCTGCAACTAAAACAAGTGAAGCATTGACTGGAATTTGAAATGTGTGTGTTTGAGACTGCATTGGTGTGTTCTATCATCTCTACCAGTTTTTCTGTTAAATGTAATTTGCAAAACAAACAAAAATTAAGGTTGGAGGGCAATTGCTCAAAATAACAAAAGCCTGAATTTAGAATTTCCTGGCTGATGTTAATGTAAGACTCTTTCTCAGTAATTTTTAAAATCTAATGCAATTTGTAGTATGAAAACACCGATGTAAAGGAAGACTGTTTTCACAGGATCTTGCCTGAAGTTGTGTATTTTTGGTGTTTCAGGGTTGTGTGATGATAAAGAGTTAATATAGGGTACACCCTTATGAATTACTAAAAATTTGAAGGTATTAAGTGTAAAGTGGGGGACTGCAGAAAGAAGAAACATTGTGGTTACTTAAATATTTCTCAAGTCTTTCAGAGAAAAAACAATAACAAAAATGCCATTGTGCCGGGTGACATATGTCTCTGCATAAATACTGCATCAGCAGGATTCCTCTGTTTAGTGCTATAGTAGTGTCCTCTGCTGCTCAAATTGACCACTTGGTAGTGGAAGCAAGTGGGTTCCCACCAAAATGGGATTTGTTGCTCTGGTTCATTTCTCTTTACCAAAGTAAAAGGGAATGCTGATATCCAGGGATTTCCAGTTACTTAGGAAGTAGTCTAGCAAATGCCAGTCCCACCTCCTCCTCCACAGCTTTGTCCTTTTTTCTGTCTCATCTTCCACATCCTGTTTCTGTCTTCATTACCTACAAGAGTACCATGCTTTTAACTTCTGTCATGTTGTGTATCCATGTTTAAATTGTGCTGCTTAATCATACTTGATATGGAAACAGTGGGGACACTGAAAGACCTGGAAATGTTTTCTTTACTCTGTCCCTCAGCACCTGGGACGTGTGGCTGCAGGGAAAGCTCTGCTTAGCTACTGCAGCAAATGTGCTTACCCCTCTGGGTGGAAAAGCTGTGAGGGGTTGTGGCACATTCACCATCACAGCAGTTTTCTAAAGCTGCCAAATTCTAAATAGAACTTCTAATGTTGCAGTGCTGCCAAAGTTTTGGCCTTTCTTACAGAAATGACAGAAGGTGTGTTCCTTGTATGACTGCGTTCTCTGCTAAATGGCATAGCCTTGCTCCAGACTATGGAGCTGACATTCTCGATAATTAGTAGCTTTCACTTTTTACTTTTGCAAAAATACCTTTTTTTTTCCTCAGGAAAATATTAAATTTGTATCTCTAGCTGACTCTTAAATTCAGTCTGAAGCAGGTATCCAGCATGGAAAGCTGCAGGTGTTTCAAGTTTGGCCAAGTTGTGTGCAGCTGAAGGCCTTTCCATGGAAAGAATCAGGCAGCTTTTGCTATGAATGTCATTGTCTGCTACTAAATTAGGCTTCCATTCTTAGGGGTGGGCTTTGAAATCTGGTATAGCTTTTCAAAATAATTTCTGGTGGCTGTCTATTAAAATTGGCAGAATTTTCTGTTGTGGCAAAGCAGCCTGTATGCAGCATTCAATCTTTTAAGAGCAGTTCTACTTCTAAGGAAAATGTTTAGTAATACTAAGGATATCTTCATAAAATGTGATGCTGCTCAGTTTGTTAGCCGTACTGGCCTGTTCCTGTTGAGTTATTTCAGGCAGTTCATATCTTTTCACACTGGCGGCCACCAGAGATGAAAATCTTTGAGCTGTTTGTTAAGAGAAACATAATTTGCTGGCATCTGGTGTGGATTCCCGTGTGAAAAGGTGTGAGTCCAACAAATATTTCTGTCTTAACAAATAATCCTTGATAGGTATTTCTGCATTTCATATTGAGACAACTTGCTCTATTTGCCACCAACTCCTTGACTCATTAGGAATGAGCAGGTGGGTGGTTAGGAAAACCTCTTTGCAGAGCTTCTGCACACTACACAAGAGTTCTCTCTGGTACTATCCTTAAGCTAAAAATAGGTAAATTTTAAGCATTCAAAGATAAATATAGTACCTAGAAATTGCTAGGTATCGGGACAGATTTTCCTCTCTACGTTTAGACTACAGGTAACTTGGACAGTCATCTTAGAGTATGATTTGAATAGCACTTATTTTAGTCGCTCAAATTCTCCTAAGGTTATTGAAGAACTGTCTCTTCTTAAACAACATCTAGTACCATAGGTGATATTTATCAATACTAAGAATCTTATCTGTGTGTGTTTTTCATGTTAGCAAGCAGATCTGATCTCCCTGGGGAAAGTTGTATTGGCTTTGGCGTGCAATTCTTTATCAGGAATTCAGAGAGAAAATTTGCAGAAAGCAATGGAACTGGTGACAATCAACTATTCCTCTGATCTGAAGAATCTGATTTTGTAAGTTTGCTTAATAAATCTTTTAAAGGAAATTACTACTCTTTTTAAACATAGAAATGAAAATGTCAAATGATATTTTTAGATGCAAGTAAGATTGCAGATGTAACTACTGTTATTGAGTTGTCTGCACAGTCAATGCGTCATTAACCATTATAATCTAAAATTCATTTGTGTAATGTGTATTTTCATGGTGTGTATAATGAAATTGATGTCCTTTCTTTACTAAGTGCTGTTGAAGTTCTTAATAAGAATTAGGAGCTTAAACAAAACAAGCATTTTAAGTTGTCTTCAATACTGGGCTTCATTGCCTATTATCTACCATAGCAATGTGCTAGTCTTATCTTACAATTTCAGAATGTGTTGAGAAAATAGGCACATTGTCTTTCTGACCAAAGGGTTGAGTGCTAGATTTTCTTGGCTGCATATTATTTTGTGTTCTTTAGTATAGTCAGCCAGTCTTGTCTTGCAGCCTAAGAGAAAAGTAGAAATCTTCCCCCTCCCTCATTTGAAAAACAATTGCATGACAATCTGAATCTTCATGTCTTCTCTCTTTTTGAGTATGTTCTTGCTGTTTGAGTGGGTGAGCTATACAGTTCCATGAAGGTACATTCCTATCTTGTATAAATAACTGACTGGATGTATACGCGGAAGCTAACACATGTTTTCTCTGCTAATGTCTTTCTTAAGAAATGCTGCAATTGTCAACTTCATGTATTAAATAAACATCACAGTGAAATAGTTATAAAATCATAATAGGATGATCTGTCTGGCATTTGGAGCATGTTTAAGTAATCTTTTTGGGGCTGGGGGTATTTTGGCAGGTATTTGCTGACTGACCAAAACAGGCTTCGTAGTGTAAATGATATCATGCCTATGATTGGTGCACGATTCTATACTCAGTTGGATGCTGCTCAAATGCGAAATGATGTTATAGAGGAAGACCTTGCAAAGGTAAAAAATTTAGTAATTCCTTCAGGAAGACCTATAGTCAGTATTCCTACAGCTGTACCTTAAGAGGGAATGTCTTCTACTGTTTTTTCCTTTTGTTTGTTTAGCAACTTAAGTAGTCTGTCTGCAGACTTGAGAACTCCGAGCTCAAGATACTGAAAGTCCAAAAGCTCCAAGAAACACTAGTTTTAGGATGTCCTCAGCTGGGCTTTAACTAAAAACATCTTCATGTCCAACCAGCAGTCTTGGGGAAAGAACGTGCTTTATAGAATGGTTGAAAAGTAGTGCTGTGAGTAAATAAGGCCATGTATGTTATCACACACCAGATCATGTAGTTTGTGCTAGAGATTATACAGCAACATATGTTGCCTTTAAATTCTTGGATAGATTTGGATTCCAGTGTCCCTTTATCTCATATGTTTTCCTTTCCAAATGAATGCTAGATCATGGAGGTAAAGGCTGCCATTCTCAGTTTCCCTGAAGTGTGCATGTATTGCTGTGTGGGTCTGGTTAGTCTATCAAGTTCAGTCAAGGTATCAAGTGCTAACTACAAAGGAACTATGTACTTCGTCCCCTCTTGGTGTGTATTTGTTCAACAAGAAGGGGGATTGGCTGATCAGAAGCCACTGATCACAGGATTTTCTAGCAAGATTGAGATAACGTTACAGAAGGCTTTCATGATGTGAAAGATGTGTGGGATAGGATATTAAGTTTTTAAGGATTTAATCAAGTCCTGTGACTCCTTTCCATTACATGCCCTTACTGATAATTTTTTTTAAGAGGCAGTAGACCAATGGTTGAGATTCTGATGGACTGGTTCTCTTAAATTGTCCACCATTGGCTTGTTGGAGAACCATTTTTCCCTTCTTAGTGATACATAGTGAAATCGATATCAGAAGCAACGAACTATAGAAGAGCAAGATGGTATCTACTTTGGATGCAGAGCTCTAGGTGACCGGTGCTCACTCTAATAGCCACTACGTGTTCTGAAGATGTTTAAGACCATGTCTTGTTAATAAGGTCTTGTTGCATAGCCTCCAGTTTGGCAATAGCTGTTTACCTGGCGGTGATAAATAGCAGTTGATAATTAGCTGTCATACTCTTAACTTCTTTGTACTACCACATCCTCAGTAACATCAGAGCTGCAGCAGCCCTTAAGTCTAGCCTGGTACCCTCTCTTCATTATTGCCCCAAAGCAGATGCTTAGGGGAGAGTATTAGAACAAGACTAGCAGGTATGATGTTTTTCCTCATATTCTCCAAGCACACCATCATCTGTAGCTTAGGGCCTTCTGATGCTGGAAGTGGTTTGTGTGTAGTTAATAACTTTTGTTTTCTTGAAGCTGTGAATATTTTGTTACTCCTGTAATGCTCATGTTTTACACAGCAGTGACCCAATTACTCTATCCATTTCCTTCCTTGTCTTAATACTCCCGTCATTTGTGTCACAGCATTCAAAGCCTCAGTTTTTCAAGTCCTCTCATCCACTCTGTAGAAGAGCTCCCTGCCTTACAGGCTCGCAGAGAGGCCACCAGGAGACTTACTGCCAGTGGTGTTGTTCAGCTGTGTTGCCATTGACACTGAATCTGTAAGGCAGTGGCATTCACACAGGTGTGGTTTTGGCTTATGTGTATTTGGGCACATACCATAAAATTATTTGGAGGTTGTACAGACCTCTGCTAGCTGGACAAGGTAAATCTTCTGTGTCAATCTCTAAGTGTAGCTACAATTGTGTTACAAGCTGTTGTGCTGTGTGTTTTTAGACTGATAATAGAAGTCATGCAACTCGTAGGTTGTCTGAGGTCAAGCTATTATCACCTTGGCCTACTTTATTTACCCAGCTGTGCACAGTAATCAACTCCAGACTGAATTCATTTGAAATCAATATGATCATGCATGGAATGAGATGCAGCTTAGCATGAATAATGTTGGAGAGCTGGGCAATTGGAGAATATGAATAATATGAGGAGAGAATCCTCCCAGCTTTGAGAAGCTTTTATGTAAAAGATCAATCCACAGTGTAATGTTACCTAGGATGTAACTCTTTTTACTGTATCCTAAGTGATGAGGAAAAATGTACAGAATCAATTTTTCAGTTGTGTGTATTCTAAGCATCTATAATTCTGATGTTCTGTCTTTTGTGTGAGCTCGTTCTCATTGCTTTTTCCCTGTCAGATGGACTCAGAATTTATAGTGTTTTAAGACTTCAAATTCTAGCATTTTTTGGGAAAACTTGTTTCAAAATACAATTTTGAATCACTTGTAACTTGAATGTTAATCTGATATTATTGTTGCTAAATATTTACTAATAATCACCTACAAAGCATTTCTGAAAAACAAATCTGGTAAGTTATGTTCCCTCTGATCTTTACCTGAAATATGGTATTATACTATATATTCTACAGGCCTTGATAACTGCGTGTATATATTTTAACATATTCTTCTTGTATAACTAACTATATTTTAGCATATCTCTAAGTATAGGCTGGCAAGAGAGTAGACTTACATTTCCACAAAGAAATAGTTTGCCCAATCCAGTTCCTGCTAGGGCAGCAAGGTGTTATTGGTTGTTAAATCTCCACGTTATCGTTTGAATATGAAGTGCTAAAATGAGCATTGGGCTACTGATAATGCATTCTTTCTGAAAAAATTATACCCTCTTCTTAGAATAAATAAATCATTGTAATTAATAGTGTTTCACTGGCATTACTACTGTATATCTTTTGCAAATCAGTGTCTTAATTTTATGTTTCAGAAACTTTAATAGCCTCTTTCTTGTTTTCCAGGAGGTGCAAAATGGAAGGTTGTTTAGGCTTCTAGCAAAATTGGGAACAATCAATGAGAGGCCAGAGTAAGAAATACTTGTTTTCATGGTGTAGGGTGTGTAAAACCCAGTTTGCAATGCAAGGTTTCTTCTCTCATACATTTAAGCTAAACGTTTCCCCCAGATTTGCCCCTGAAGATCTTGAGAAAAATAAGATAAGCAACTTTGACCAAAATTTTAAATAACGGAGAAGAGAATGCTACAAATAGATATGCCAAAGATGCTTCATTTATTTAGTATGGTTTCTCTTAGTAGTCTCTTGTGAGTGACAGTCGCTTTTTGAGGAAATCCATAGCTTACTTTAACTGTAGCAAATGGTGTAGACACTGGTTTTAAGCTAGTTAATTTTCAGCTTGTTTGTTAACTACTACATAAAAATAAAGTGTTCATGGCCTGTTTTCCATCCTATTGAATAGACTTGGAGTTGTGTTTGTTATGCTGGTTTCTAAAATTTACATGCTAAACTTGTTGAAGATAACTATTCCTTCTGTTACTTTTTGTGGTCCTTGGTAGGGATTAGCTTTGGGTACTTCAGCAGCTTAGAAACTTTGGGTATGTTATCTTCTGTTTGCGGCAGGGGGGAGACTGTAATTTGATTGCAAATTATAACAGGTAGCTTAGCAGAGCAGTAAGATTACTCAGTTTAGACTGAAGAGTCATGTATATATCTGTCAGTTTTGATTTTTCTTCTGAGCTTTAATATGAGCCTTTGTTTTACACCAGGTTTCAGAAGGACCCAACGTGGTCAGAAACTGGAGACAGGTATTTACTAAAGCTCTTTCGAGATCACCTTTTCCATCAGGTGACAGAAGCGGGTACTCCTTGGATTGACCTCAGTCACATTATCTCATGTCTTAACAAGGTACACTGTACTTGGGTTAGCTTTTAAAAATTTGTTTGGGTTAGCTTTCTTTAAAATAATATTCCACTTCAAAGCAAGTTGGCATTGGCAGGTTAATTCTGTTGATTTAACTGATGGTAATTTACCCCGTTTTGGATGAAAACAATGTATTCACTAAGCTAATACTAAAACATTTATGGGTATTTTAAATAAACTTAGTACACTAATATTAAAACTTGGAATTTGGTAATATAGCATGAGATACAGTAACTTTTCATCCTAGAATGCATTGAATACTGTGGATAAGCAATGCTGGTCCCTTTATGCTACTCTGGTCTTTCAACACAGCATAAAGGATCCATAAAACCCCTTTAGCTGGGGGTGGTTTCTGCTGATACAGTTATCACAGAGGATGGTCATAAGACAAGAGGATCCATTCCTAAACTGTACTGACCAGAGTAGGAGACAGGAGGGCATATCAGGTGGGAAACTGCAATAGAAATTTGTGCAAAATCCTAACCATCTAGGACAGTGCTGGAAAATTTCTGTGACTTAATGTTAAGTCCACTTCTGATAACTTCTTTAGCCTCTCCAGCCCTTCATTTCCGAGGTTTAACAAAGCTATTTGCAGTTTTCCAAGAGCTGCACCACTAGCAAAATTTTAGCTAAGCACTCATGATTAATAGCAGGAGACGTGTGAGAGACCACAAGATCTTCACCAGTTGTAGAACTTGTTTTGCTCCACAAATGAAAAAAGTACATAAGCTGATTATTTTGTTTATTGTAGATCAGCTTTCAAACTTTATTTTGCCAAACTTCAGTAATTCATAGGAGACTAAGATGCTACTTCTTCCCTTTTTTTTTTTTTGTAGCTGCCTGGTCATTCCTCTCACTAGAGAGTGGTGATGCAGATACTGACAATATACAGTTTCAGTGGCTAGTATTTTCTTTTCTAGGATTAGGATAGACAACTTTCTATTCCAGAAAAAATTGAATGTATTCAGATCCTTTGACATGTAACATCTGACTTAACTACAGTTAAATCTTTTCTAAATTGTCAGGGCTTTTAATCTCCTATTAGACCACTGCTGTGCATTTCTTTAACCTCCTTTTTATCTTTCTGGTTGGTGTCTGTAATCACTTTAAAAAGGACATTAAAGGGATTGAGGCTAAATCAAAAAGAAAGCATGTTGATATTCAAATAGGCAGTGAAATGCCATCATGATTTGAAAGCAGTGACCTGTACAGTACTGTAGCAAGAGGGGACAGTCCTGAATTCATAGGTCAGGTAAGAGATGGTGTCAAAGAATGCCCGTGTTCTGTAAATGTTCATGGCTTACCTTTTTAAACAGAGGCTCTTCTCTTCTGTGGTTGTGGGCTCAGCGCACACAAAATGTAAGGCTTATGGAAGTCTACTTTGGAAATACACTCTAAAAAACACTTCTGAAACTGTGGTGTGCACTAGTAAAGTGGTTATTTGGGCTTTCCTGCTATACTCTGAAAGCATTTCTTCTGAATGAAAATCACTCTATTGTTTAAAAGAAAAATATCTTTTTTTCAATGTGGCGTTTTGGGGATCTTTTGAGCTGAGATACTGATTTGTGCCTCCACAGGAGGAGAGAAAGAAAGCCATAAATATTGATGTTTCTAGTTAGCTGTGTGGCTTTCTTAATACAGATCTTCCATATCCTACATTCATTAAGGTAATTCACCGATTTCTTGTATGATGCTAATGGGAACAGTAGACAATATTTCACAAACACCTTAATTGTGACAATATTTTGTAATGGGTGTTGGAAGAGACTGGTGGTTTTATCCTACTCTACAAGAATTAAAAGCTAATTGGCTTGCTTTTGTCCTTCTGCAGCTATTCACAAAGCAGGAACTTTGAATTTGGGAGGTTCCTGCTTTCAAGGTTATGCTCAGAACATTATTTTAGAAGACAAATGCAAGAAATTTCTAACTTGATGTGTTGCTCCAGACAGCAGCTAGTGGAACATCTCAGTGACAAATTTAATTGTTGTTCTGCTATTCAGTACAACAACATACATTTATTTAATCCTGCTGGGGTTGTATTTCCAAAGATTGTCTCAATAGTGTCATATCCCCCTTCTCTCTGCCCTATTTTCTATATTGGAACAAGAAAGTTAGTAGTGTTGAGTATTTGGAAATATCAATATATATTGACTAAAACAGAGCTACAAAAGTTTTGCACTATAAGAGTTTGACAATTCTCCATTGATGAACATTTCTTTCAAAGTGAGGAGAACGTAAGATATAGTGTTGCAAGAAACTTCAGCATGTTAAGTAGGATATTCCAAATTAGGATTTAGTGGTACATCTCTAAAGTACATAGTGTAACTTACAGTTTCTTAATACTGAATTTGAGAAGTCAGAACAAAACATGAAAACAAATGTGGAACAATCTTTAATCTTTAACCCCAAATTATCTATTCGTTCATGGATTATAACTAGGTAACCTTTTTAGAGTAAGGGCTGAAATGTACCATACAGCTTAGGAATTAGTTTGTCTCCAGTACTACCAGAAACATGAGGTTTGGGTTTCTACTGGGTTTCAAACTACCTGGGGCTGGTCCATCCATTATTTCATTTTAGACTGGGCAAGAAGTAATTTACCTACCCTCTGAGGAGGCTTGTGGATTTTACGTGCAAATGTAATGTCTAAGTGGTTTTGCTCATCAGGAGCTACATGGAAATGATGCTAGGCTTTCTACACAAGGGAAGATAGCACTGCAGGATTATTAGCTTTATGGAGAGGGAAGCAAACAATGGTAACCTAGTCCAAAGGTCTGGAATGTCCATCAGGTTAAGACCAAAATGTCTCGATTTCTTGGCAAGTACGTTGTTGTGGTGCGATTCAGATCCTTCCTTTCTGTGGTGTTAGCAGCTTGGAACTGCACCACAACAACGTACTTGCCAAGAAATTGATTGCTTTTGTTATTGGGGAAATGTTTTGCCATTTCTTTCACACTTCTTTTATTTTATCTTTTGCATTCTTGTTACAGTTAGATGCTGGTGTGCCAGAAAAAATAAGCCTCATTTCCAGAGATGAGAAGAGTGTACTTGTGGTAACTTACAGCGATTTAAAACGCTGCTTTGAAAATACTTTTCAAGAACTGATTGCAGCCGCAAATGGTCAGTTGTAGTATTTGCTGAAAGCATGCAGGACATTGCTGAGGAACTTAACCAATAGCAAATTGCACTACAGCTGAATTGTTGTTGTCATCTCATTTCACATTTGGGAAACAAACAGGAGATGAGCAAAGCTGCTTGCACTTCAGTCAGGTACACTGTTACTTGAAGGGAAGAATGTTTCACTTATCCTAGAGCTAAGGCTGCCATTGGAGGCTTTATCTGTGAAGAATTTATTTTAGATTAAGGAACACATCAGGTGCATGATGTTCCTGCTTTTATTTTTTCCACTTGTATATGCACTAATTTTAATTTTTTTAAGACTTTTCTGATCTCTGAAGTTTTGCCACATTGTATACTTAAGGGAAACTCTTTGCAAGGACATTTCTGGGATACATTTTTGTCACTGAGGATATAGCAAAATTTATTCATTTTTGATATTATTTGCACCCAGAATAGCATAAAGGACCAGGTAAATAATTTAATAGAAATTGTGTTCTATTAATGACCGTTTAGTTCGTAACCTCTGTAAAAGTGTGTTGTATGCAAGCTCTGTATGCCACCCACTGTTAGCTCAAAAAGGAAACATGAGCAGATGAAACTTTTTCAAACCAGTCAAGTGAATTGTCGGTGAATTGACAAAAAAGGAAAGCAAGTCCCCTGTCATTTGATTTAAACTTTGTCTAAGCGAAGTGACGAAAATAGCAACATGGGAAACATCTATAATTTAAGGAGCATATCAAACTTGCTCTAAACACAACCAGCGCCTTTTAAAAACTGTTTGTACGTTTTCCTGCATTTACATTTATGCAATTTTTTTAATAGTTTTTTTTAAAGAAATTGTTTAAATGCCTGAAGTTTCAGGAGTGTATTACTTTAGGTTATTTACAGTATAATTTTTGTATAAAGTTCTGTTCTTTGAACCACAGCTTTATTATGGTACGCTACACTGGATACAGATACAAAGACACTGTTAAAAGAAGATTAACTTAACACAGCAGTTGTCTGGCATCAAGAGCTTTTCAAGTTTTACAGCCTGAATCTGGAGGGATAATGATCTGCTGTGCCTTTGCAGTCACTGCTTAGCCCAAAGTAATATTACTTTTGATAATACTCAACACATGAATATTCCTGAAGTAATTCAGTTTCAAAAGTCTGGAATTTTCCTCCTCAATTACCTTTCTAATATTTGGACATGCAGTTGTCTCCAAACTTGGGTATTCATGGGATTTCTAGTTAAACACCTACACTTTGATACTGAAGACTGCCAAATATGTAGGAATTTCCTTTCTTAAAGCAGTAGTGAAGACTGTATCTATCCTTTCCCAGCACTGAATGTTTTAATAGCACTGGGTGCTCACCATGAAGAAAATGTGGAAACTCAAAAGGTCAGGACAGACTCTAAGCACTTGCAACTGATGTTACTGACATCAATTTTAATAATTCTCAATATTTGTAGTTTTCAGAGAAGTTTTTAATATTTCTCTGTCCACTTTTATAAGCTTTAAAATGATTCTCCGCCTTGAGACTTGCATCAAGAAAAAAGCAACTCTCTTCACATCGAAAGCTTTGAAGACTAGGGACATGCTTTACACATTTTAGATAATGTGGTTGAATCCACATAGGTAGCATCAGTTGTTGAGTTTAAAAATCGATTATTATTGCATTTGATCGAATGAATTTTAAAAGGAACATAATGTTTAATATTCAAACGATAACAGTTGCCAGAATGTTCTTTTTAATATAAAAGGAACAGGAACTTTGAGAAGTGAACATGCAAAACAGTCTTTTATCATTAGCTCATGTATTTGAGGAAGAGCAGCTGTCTTTTATATGTTTTTTGACAAATCATATTGTAATTCTTTTGTACAAAAAAGAAGTACTTGTATTCTAGAAGAAATATGAAATGCTTAATTTATAAGCGGGCTGAGGTTTTTTCCAGTATTGTTTTCTTTGAAAATGAAAGGGGATCATCGGTTCAGTTGTGGGGTTTGGGAACCTTTGAAAATTTAATTTGTGGACCAATATTTTGTGAAAGTGTAAGGCAGGGGTAAAATAGGGCTTGAATTCTCATCCTTTTTAGACCAGCAAACCACCCTCTGCAAGACATGTCTAAATTGCAAACCTGTGTGTATTTGCATAATGTCAGTTTGCTTCAGCCCCTAGTAACCTCAGGACTTGGTTTAAAAATAAAAAGGTAGACAGCTAATAAGTTTTCATACATAATGTCAGCCAGAAAATATTTGGTGTCAGGTAATACATAAAATAAAAAAAAAGTTGAGCTTTGTTTTCTATTTATTTCATTTGGTCCGTATTTGGGAATGATTTGAACAGTCTGAAGTTCAGCTTGGGTGTTTTTTTGGGGAGAGCCCTTCTACCCCATCTTAATTCCATTTAAAAGGTTGTCCTAAAGTTGTAGTTTGATCCATTCATAGGAAGAACTGTGTATCTGTTTAAAAAGAGCCACCAGGATGTGCCCTCCCAGATGGGAAATTTAATTCTGACCTTCCTATTTTTTACAGCTAAAAGCACAGAAGGGACAACCTTTGAAATCATCTGATGTTGGTCATTTTTAATTTTGTACCAGTTTTAAATTCTGTTGCTGTATTTACTATATTGTAAATATTTTGTTGAGGGTACCTATGTATTTTTGATTTGCCCTTGTTTCAGTAATTCAGGTGTCAAGTGCTTCCCCTAAAAAGCACCAGTATGTTAAGTTCTAATGTCATGATCCCAATATGTGTTACTCATCTTTAATCCTGTTTTCATTCTTCATGTGTACAGCAGTATTTTTAATAAAGAATACCAGAAATAATGTGGCCTTGTTTTGACAATGTTAACTTCTGAGTTGGATACAGGGCTTTTCAACTTTGGTGCTGGAGTTGTATTTCATTCTATAGTATTTCTTTTGTATTCGCTCTGTGTGCAATGCAGAGTTTAAACAATCATGAGTCACAAAGTGTGTTTGCTTGCCACTTGTAGTGTATCAGATGTCCTAAAACTTACAGATGTTGTTGACTAGAATTGTACTAACACAATTTCCTTAACTCCCAAGTCAAGTCCTATCTGCTTTTCTTGGATCACGTCTACTTTACTACCGAAGCCCTGAATTTGAAAACTCTGTTAAAGTACCCTTACTTTCATGTTTATTGAGCTTTTTTGCCCAATAACAAAGTATATTAATTTATCTGGGAATTTGCATGTGGATTCATGACAGCTTCATTTCCCAGAATTCTTTTTGTGTATTGTTAACCAGCAAAGATGAGATGATTTACTGCTGGGTTAAAATCTCCTATACCCATCCAATCCTGACCATGCTTATGTAACGTGAAATTTTGTGCAATACATGCGAAATTGTCAATACTCCCTGCATACATTTAACATTATTATAATAAGGGAGTTATTATCCCTTAAACTGCATTGCTTTAGAAATTCAATTATATAAGCTGCAGTAAGCTTGATTGATGTACTGATCTGGTCTCCAGTTTCCTTCTTAGTAATGTGCAGCAACAGCTCCACAACTCCTGTGGCAGTAGGTGATCCTGTTAATGTTCTTTCCCCACCAGATAGTTTCACCTCCGCTGCCTTCCAGCCTTGCATGTAGTTTGTCTGCAGGGTGGCTTGGAGATCCCCTCAGATTATAAAATGCTGTATAGCAGAGAACACTCAACTGGACTTCTCTGTGGAGGCTACATCCCCAGCTTCTGAGGGATGGGTGGGGATGTGGAGATTCTCTGAAGAAGAGGAAGCATCTACCAGGCCTAAGGTGCTAACTTATGTGCCAGTTGGTTCAGAATACCAGACACCTTAGCTCTGTTTGACGTCCTTTCATCTGTACCAGGTCTTCTAGCTACAGAAGTAACGGGGCGTGGGGGGCAGTTAGAATAGCATCATAGAATCATTAAGGTTAGAAAAGACCTATAAGATCATCAAGTCCAACCATCAACCCAACGCCACCATGCCCACTAGACACATCCTGAAGGGCCACGTCTACATGTTTGTTTTTTGTTGAGTGGAAGTTTGTCACTGGGCTGCTTTGTCTTCTCCCACCATGAAACCTTACCTCTCCCAGAGACAGAGTTGCATTTTTGCCTCTAGACAGCAATAAGCACTTCTTAGATATGCTGAATCTAGAGGATGTCACTCACACAGGGAGCAGCACAAGTGTCCATCACTGTATCGGCTTTGCTGTGTGAGAAGTATCTTCTGTGCAATTATTCCATATTCTCCTTTGCTTACAAAACTGGCCCATGGGATGGTTTGTTTACCAGCTGAATCATCTGCTGCAGCAGTCTCTGACACTGGATTAACTTGTTTGGCAGAACTCTGCAGATTCTTTCAAAAGCAGACTTTATTATATGAATTTAGCAATCAAATACATTATATGAAGACAGAAAATGCTAGACAAAATAGGAGTTATTCACATCTGAAAAAACTTAGAGGGTTCATATAAAAGTAATCTTTGAAGTCCGTTTTTCTTAAATATTTATGCACAAAAAGCATATTTATATATTTACACTGTGCAAACATTTCCTTTGAGATGCATCATCCCATAACTATCTTTGCTCAATGGGCATTAAGAAGCAGTTCTTAAATCTCCTTTTGTTTTGACCAAGATCAAATATATTTTACCAGCAAGAGACAGCGCAATAGATACTTAAAACTGATGATCTCTTGCCCAGGAAGACCTAGGACTGATACTTAGCTTAGAAGTAGCAGTATGTGTTTCTTTTACTTGAATATCCAAGAACATTTTTCTTTTTAAGTATGCAAAAGTTCATTTGCCTTTAAGTCTGTTAGTGGGTTAAAGTCATAGCTCCTAAGCTGAGTTTTAAGAGGTCAGAACCATAATATATGTAGCATTTTAGTTAATATATCTTTATAGTGGACCACGAGGAGTCTGAGATTGGGCAGTAGGTGTTGATGTGGAAGACGTCAGCACTACTGTGTTAAATGGCCAACTCTCACTTTAATATTGCATTCAAAGGTGAAAGGGGATGGTGCATCCTTAGGTTCCTCGAGCAAAGAACATTCATGCCCTTTGTGAGAGGCTATACAGAAGTCTGTTGCAAGTGAATGATACCTTTTTATTTCTGTACATATATACTGGTAACTAACCTGGAAATTCAACTGTCTTCATAGAAAAGCTGCCCTAACTTTCCAAGGAGATTGTCTTGTCATGTCTAACTAGTCTCTTCAAACTCTTTAGTAATCAATTAATTTAAAGTATATGCAGTTTAGTAGCCATCCTGTCTTTTCAGACAGATTCCCATAAATAAAATATCAGTGCAGTGTTAGAACGTCCACGAGGTTTCGTGGACAGAGCTTGGCTTTAACATATCTAGCTTGCGGTTTGGTTCCAGTGTGTGTGTGTGTGTGTGTGTTGGCATATTGGCAAAGTGCAAAACTTCAAGAATATTTACTTGATTTCAGCAGGCTTATCCAAACCAAATTGATCTCTATTCCCTGCTGTTGCAGCCCTGGCTCTGATCTTACTTCTCCTCTCTCCTTGCCAATTGTGTTTTGTAACACAAATTTGAAATTCTTGCTTTGCAAGACTCCTTACCACGTTTGCTACCTGAAGCAGAGCGCCGTGTAATGCCCCGTCCCCAGCTCCCCTTGGAGCTTTAGCCTTTTCTCAAGTTTCTCAGAGCATCGTCTGTTTCTTCTCTCTCTTTTTGAAGGATCCTTTATTTTCCAGCACTACGCAGGCCCCAGCTATAGGGTGCAAATTCCCCAGTGCCTGACGCGGGCTCCCGCGGGCTGCCAGCTGCCTCTCCCGACCAGGACACCGGTGCTGCACCCGAGTCCGCGCAGAGACCGGCTGACTAGAGCATGAAATACCATCCTGCTGCCAGGGACCAAACAGCAAACTGGTTTTCTCTGTAATGATGACCATCCAGGTTTTCAGAAGCACTGGGCAATTTTAGCGGCAGCTGTTGTGTTCAGCACTTGGGCAAGTCAAGGCCTAAGCATTAGTATTTTGCTATATTTTTATATGCTTGCTGCAGTCTGTAGAAAAGCAGATCACTGAGATTAAGCCAGTGATATCTTTTTAAATTTTAGGATAATTAAAATCATTTGGGTCAATGTTTTTAAACTGACAGTGTTTCAGAAGAACCTTTTTGGATTAAATGTGTATTTAAATCTTGGCCTAGAATTACTTAAAGAGGTGGCTGGGAATAAAGGACCACAGAGTTGTAGTCAGGAGGGGGAGAATGGCACGCTCTCATTTTCTCCAGCACCACGTTACCGTACGTGTATCTTCGCTTGGAGTCACTGAGCTGGTCACAACTGAAACTGCAGAAGCTTCTTGGCTTGGTTATTCCAGAAAGCACTGACTCCTTGCTCCTGCTGGCACCTTTCACCCTGTAACAGAGCAGCGTCACTGTTAGCATATTTAATGTGTACAGGCTTTTGTTTTAATGACTTGAGCAAAGCCACATCACAAAAAGCAGCTTTGTTTATTCTCAGATGATGGGTACGGCATTGATGCAGATGGGATTGCTCAACGGGAGGGTGGAATAGAGGACTGAAAGAGCTCTCCTGTGTCCCACTCGAGTCCCCCTTCTGAACAGAGATGCTGTGACTCACTATTAAGGGGCTTGTGTTCATTTTAAGTATTGGAGTCATGGTGCTTACAGGGGAGTAGGTACTTGATTGCTCAGCCTAAGCTCTAATTGCTCATTTGTGGCAGGTGCTTGGGAGTGAAACTTCATTGCAGGGCAAAGTAGCGTGGAGCTTCTGGCATCTGTGCTGCTGCTGGGCTGTGGGTCCCCACAGAGTCCCCACACTTAAATGTTCTTCCTAAGGGAACTGTTGGGGTTTTTTTTGAGCAGGAGAGTAGTAATGAAAGGTCTCAAGCCTTGAGGCAAAAGCAGAAAGCTACTAGTATAGGTGTTCCCAAGGCTAATGCTGGTATGAATTTTTAAGATAAACAGATGATGTTTGTGAGGAAGGGCACAAGGTCTGGGTATCTCCTCTCTTAGTCTTCTCTCAGCAGCATTAGAATTAGAGTTTTCCTGTTCCACAAAGGACCAGTTACCCTGTAGGCTGCCTTTTCTAAGATGCCCTTTACAAGAGAGGTTTAATGTCTTCTCAGCTGAGCCACTCTCTAAGACGCTGATCCCCTTGCAGCACTTTCACCTGTATTCAGAGGGTGCAGTGCTTAAAAGGGCTCTTTCAATAATGAAGAAAGTTAAGGCAAAGAGAATTTTCACACTGTTGAACTTAACTTACATACCAAAGGCTTATCTGTAGACAAAGGACAAGCCAGAGCATTTTCCATCATTGATTAAACGTGAAATCTTAATGCAAACATATGTTGGACTGCGGTGCCTAAAATTAGATTCCCTCCCCAGTATTTTTATAAGTTCATAGACACTCTGCCCCTCTCCATTTATAAGGTCAGGAACATTGGCAGCCCTGGTCTTGAATTCCAGAGAAGACAGTCAGAACATCTGTTGATGTTTTTGGAGCCCATGGTTTTGCTTTTCATTTTAATTTGCACTGTTAGATCTTTAAGTGAAGCACAGAACTGGTAGCATAAGGCCTTTCCTGATTAAGAAATGGAGGAGTAACAGTTTCCCTCAGATTTCACAGTTTCTTGAATCTTTAACTCACAAGCCTGTGTGCTCTTTAAGGAGTGTGGTCTCTGTCTTGTGTCCTCCTGGAGGAAATTGGAGGGTCCTCCCAAGAAGACCATCCCATTACATTTGTAGATGGATGGAGTTCATGAGGAGGAGCCCTCCCAATGAGGATTGCAGATGCATCCCATATTTTTATATTGCATCTGTTGGCAGATGGAGAACTAATTGCCTTGGGATAAATTCCGTAACTGTGACAAGGTTAGTCACAGACTCAGTGGACTTTTTGTGATGGGCTTAATACATTGTAATTGTGAGTCTTAGGGAGCAGTGGGCAGGCAAAAGTGGAGTGTACGTGCAAAGTTATGAGCCTTAAAAACATCATGCTTTGATCCTTTCATTCATCATCAGGCTTTTTGCATCCTGAGAATTTTCTTGTGAGCTAGACTTGGCTTCTACTTTAATTAATAAACCTTTATACCAGTAGAGCTGCATCGATTGATCTTGCCTGGAGTGCGCTGCAGTACCTGGGCATACACTCCCAGCTTTTGAGGGAGCCTACAGGGTTTTGGCATCCATAGTCAGGCTTCATTTTGAGACTGAGCATACAGTCAGTAAAAAGCTTCTCTAGTCTCTAGTGAATTATCTTCTTTCCACTCTAGGAATGTAAATTAGAAACTGTGTCTAGTTGTGTTTTAATTGGGATCATTTGTCAGAGGAAATGGCTGCTGCTTTCCTGACAGATTCAAGAACAGAGTGAGGTTAGAGGCTGACTACGGCTCTTGAGATGTTTGTTCCAGCTCACAAGTGGTGGAGTTCTCACTGGTTTTCTGGCTTAGCAATTTGCTTTGACTGAAGGGTTTGCTCCAGCCCGAGGATTTTGGCTTACTTGGGTTGGGCTTTTTCACCGATACCGAAAAGCTAGAAAAGAGTTGCAGTTGGGATCCTTTCCGCCTGTAAAGGAGCAGAGCTCAGAAGGTTGTTCTTTCTCTGCACCCAAACCTTTCCATTGGGATCCCGTTACCCAAGGCCTCATGTTGGGAAAGAATTATCTCTCTTTATGCTGTTCACAGTGTCACTTGTTCTTGACTCAATGGCAATAGCAAGTTCAAGCCATGTAGCAGTCATTTCTGTTGTTGTGCTCCCGGCCACCACCTGAGGCTCACCAGGGTTCAGAGCGGTGCTTGTTTCCTGTAGCGAAGCCAAGGGTGAGCTTTGTTGGTGCTTCGCCCTCCAAGGAGCGGAAGCCCAAGAGGAGGGGACTCTCCCAGGGAATGGGGTACCTCTGCACTTCAGGTAAGCTGGCTCCCCTCTCTGCTTTCCCCCGGGCCTAGCTCTTGGGTTGGTCACGCTGAGTAAGCACCAGCACATGCAATGGCTCTCTCTTGGAGTCAGCTGATTGGCGTCCCCTGAAACAAGCCCTGGCTGTACTTCTGGGGACAGGTGGGATGCGCCAGGTTTGGCTCCTTCCCCCCTACGTAGTCCTTCAGTGCTGTCATGGCAGAGGTGGCCCCGCCAAGCCCGAATCCTCTAACGCCACGCTCCAGGGCACGCACGCAGCCTTGTGCTGCTCTGAAAGCATCACCCCACCTGGCTGGCTCGCGTGTGATTTCAGATGGAACTGAGGAAAAAACCACACCGAGCTCAATCATTCTGCCCCAGGCAGCAGGGAGATGCGGGAGCCCGGTGCCCCAGCCTGCCGGCGCGGGCACGGCCCCTCAGCACCCTCAGCCTCGGCTCAGGACGTGGCCCCGTGCCAGTGCATTTGTCTGCATCTGTGTCCTCAACTGCAGTGGTGAGGTTTACAGCGTGACGGTACGTGCTCTGGGAGCGGTGGAGGTGATATAAGACGCTGCTAAGAGGGAGGAGACCCCTTCCTCATCCTGGTGCTGGCAACCAGCTGCCTTGACGGTGAGCTGCTTCTGCTCGCTCAGCACCTGTTCTGGGGCCGTTCTTCTGGCAATCCGGCCACCTGAACCAGCTCCCTGCCAGGCAAGCCAAGCAGAAGCGTCAGCACAGGGGAGGGCGCAGGACCACAGAGCAGGATGCTTGAGGTGCAAGGGGAGAAGCAGGACTATACCCCTGGTTAGATCAGCTTCCTTGTGTCAAACCCTTCCAGACTCCACCTTTCTACTGCTGCTTTCAGGGTATTTATTTACTGCTCCAATCCAGCCTAAGTAAAGGATGCTTAGCTAAGAAGCTACCTCCCTTAGGGACGTGTGCCGACTAAAGGGTCACTGCATGCATTCACATACACGACTGCTTTTTGGCATAACGCTACAGTACCACTTGTTTAGCTTGCAGGCCAGATGACCTTGTATCTTCTCAGCCAACTGCTCTGTTTCCCTGAGGATTTACATTCTAGCAGCCACAGTTGAGTTCAAATTTTTTTCCCATCCAACCATTCCTTTTCCTTATGCAGCTGAAAATGCAGTTCCGGAGGGATGCTTGGGGCACGTTCAGTGTATTCCGTGCCGTGCAAAGAAAAAGGCATTTCATATATGTCATTTGGGTAGGTTGCCATGTTGTTTCTGCGGCTGACAGCAGCCTTCAGATATGTCACATTTGCACAAAATTAAAAATGGGTTAAACCACTTCTAGGAAACATTGCATCCTTTGGAGCCCTCTAATATCCACACGGATTCCAACCTCTGTCATACCTGGCTCCTCAAAAGAGAGTACGGAAAACTATCTCAATACAATCAAAGTACCATAAAATTGCTCACAGGCCTCTTTTCTGAAATGGGGGCAGGAGAAAGGGTTTCCCGGCACTTGTCTGGAGTGGCTTGAATCACCCCGGCTTTGCCACGCTGACTCCTGCCAGCAGCACGTTTACCCCGCTCGCCGTGCATTTTGGCCGTGTGAGCGTGCATGCTCTCGTACACGTATTTCTGTGTGTTTAACCAACGCCCTCTTAGTCAGTGGAACATTTCTTGAAGCGAGCCCTCTCTGCCTTGCCTGCACGTTCCAGCCAGCTCCAATTGTTCATCGAGACAATACTACACCTCCCAGCCTGCCCAGCTGCAAGTCGCTGACAAGTTCGACACAGGCGGGATGGCGGGATGGCCTTGACCTCCTGCCAGCGCAAGATGAGCGATGGGTTGGGTCTGGGCGGTCCCCGGGCTGGCTGAGGGCAGTGAGCCGAAACCAGCCGCGGACGCTGCCAGCTTTGCAGGGGCTGGGAACTGAGACACCGCCAGCATTGAGAAAATAAACGTTTCCCATTTCCAGAGGGTTCATGTCAGTGCAATGCATTTCTTAGATCACCCCTGGTTCCCTGCTTGGGCAGCTGTCAGGAATTAGGCGGAGGAAGGTGGCCAATATATTAAAGTGCTTAAAGGCAGGAAGAGAAGTGAGGCCCTCACATCCATCTATTGTAAAGTTGCCACTTTAGCATCCTGAGCCCGTGGGTGTTAAATGGGCCGTGCTTAGCTGAGTCATGGAAAAGAAGGGCAAAAACAAGCGCAGGGAGCCTTGTTCCAGCTGAGGTGCCCTTGGGGACTTGAAGAAACAACTGCAAATCCTTCACAGCCGCACATTCCTCCTCCCCCTCCTGCCCAG
The DNA here is from genome assembly GCF_000687285.1 of Phaethon lepturus. Lineage (NCBI taxonomy): Eukaryota > Metazoa > Chordata > Aves > Phaethontiformes > Phaethontidae > Phaethon > Phaethon lepturus. Next base: position 89,711 of record NW_010559905.1, read on the forward strand.
GGCTCGTTACCTACATTTACCTACCTCTGCCTCGGCTTAGTGCCTTCTGGCACCCACCTGTCCAGCCTGGCATTAAGTTGAGAATCGGGTTGATGGGTGGGGTGCTAATAAATCATAATGGCAATACGCATCAAAGGAGTTGAGCATTATTTGTTTCCTCGAAGGCGTATGGAGGGTTAGGTGTGGGAGCTGACTGAGTACTGACTGAGCAGGACACACCTCAGCAAGAGTGTTTGCAGAGGCTGGGGACACCTCAGCCCCTTTTGTTAGGCTTGATTAAGCACAAGGACCTTGAATCCTCCTTTGCGCTCTAAAACGTGAAGGAGGGAACATAAAATACAGACCCAAAGAGTGTCCGTTTCTGCTTGCTGCCTGTCCATGTGAAGCGTTTCAGTTCTTCTGGAGCCAGCACCATCCCACTGTCTGCTTGATAATCCTTGAAGAAAAAAGAAAGACACAACCCTATTAGGTGTTAATTGTAGAAAGCTACTTTTACAATGTCCTCACTCTTCAGTCCCATTTTCCGCATCAGTTTGGTCGTTTATAAGTCAGAGAGCTCTAGGAGACAGATGCTCCGTGCTGCTGGGGGTGCCGCAGAGCACAGGTATTTAATGGTGCCTTTCCAAACTGTCCCAGCTTTGGGATACACCAGACAGATGCTCTTAATGCAGATAGAGAGTGTTAAAAGTGTCTGTGCACAAGGTGAGGTCCTGGCCAGCCGCTAGTTCAGCCTGGAGAGCATCACCGCGCCTTTCCCACCTCCCACCTCTTCACTGAAAGCTTCCCCCAACCTCTCACCCATGCCCACCCCCACCAGGACAGTATGTGTGCCCTGTTAGTAGACATTTCCCCATCTGGTCTCCCTGATAACAGGACTTGTTCATACCAGGGACCTCTGATGGAAACGTGACCCACAATTCTCATTTATACACTACTATTCAGATGAAGACAAGAATCCAAGGGGTTTTAAGTGGCTCTCCCGCACCAGTGGGACTCAGATGGGCTTCTCACAAGTGTAGCTTGCCAGCCTACTGGCACCGGCCATTTCTCATGAGGGAAGGAGTGCTTGCAGCCCATGGCATGGTCAGCAAGGATCTGCTGTCCCCCATTCGTAGGACAGTGGGATAACGCCATGCTGCAAGCATTTTGCACCTCTTATCGGTAGAGCTGACAAAGCAGTAAAACTCCTTCTTGATTCTCTTTCTACAAATTGTCACAAACAGAAAGAAAGAAATGGTGTACCATTTGGCCCAAGAATCACTTTAACTTACATTAAATACAAGCGTTTCCTTGATGGGAAGCTCCTCAAATGTCTTTATGCGCTGGGGTGGTTTTATTTTGAAAGTGTTTATGTATCTGTTCAACAAGAAAAGGAGGACATTTTTTGGTGAGAGTGTGAGGTGTGTAAGCAGGAAGTGCTGGGTATTTCTGTTTCTTTAAGCAGTTGCCTAAATGTCATTGAGGTAGTTTACACAAAAGGGACTTGCGTAAACCCAGACCCCAGCCAAACATCACTCCCCAGCCCTGGGGCGCACACAGTTGCCCCTCTTACAGCACCCGAGCCCGGTGACCTGATGGTCCCCCTGGACAGGGACACCCCGATGGGCCATCCCAGCCCAAGAGGATCCTGGCTGGTGGGACACTCAGGCCGTGTGGGGTGTCCCTGCGTGTTTTCTCCCACCTAGGTCCAAACCAGGCTATGCGGCAAGCTGCAATACCCAACAAACAAACCCAGTCTTAGTTTTGCTTATCTCACCTGATGTTTTCAGTGCTTCCACAACTTGAGCTTGTAACAGAAAAATTTTCATTGCACAAAGGACTAGATGCAGGAGGAAACCCACTTTCCGTTGTAAATATGGTACTGAGGGGTATATAGTCTTTACCTTCCTAAACGCACATAAGAAATCAAAGCGTTATTCCTGGACCTGGGTGGCCGGTCGCCCCTGCCTCGGTGACAGCACACGGTCATGACTAGTACCTGCTGGACGTTTGCTTGCAGCAGGTCACCCAGCTTTTTCACCAGCTCAGAGAACCTTGGTCTGTCGTTGGGATTGCTTCGCCAGCAGTCCAGCATGATTTGGTAGCTGTGAGGACAAAAGCAAAAAGAGTACGTGGTGTGGTTACAGCTCAGTTTGATCCACGGCAGCCCAGTCTCTGACAGGTTGTCACCAATAGACTTAACTCCCAAGGCCACTTGACTTTACAAAGATGCTCTCCAACACCACTGAGGCCTCTTACTAAAAGTAAAAGAGTAAACTTTCCACAAAAAAATAAAAAAAATCTTCTTCCTGCAAGACACCGGCAAGACCACTTCAAAAGAATAATTTATCCAGATGGTCATACTTTCTTTTTTTATTCCTAATTAAGCATTAAACCTTTGTATTAAACATCTATTAACTGGCAATGTTTAAGTTAAGCCATCCTAAGATGACTTATATGAATGTGTCACTTCCTCGTATTGGTTGAGTCGAGCTTTCCTTCCTGCAATAAAATATGTGGAAGAGAGAAAAAAAAGCTCTTATCTACTGTCACTAGGATAATAAAATTAGCCAATGGGTAATACTCCCAGATAAGCATGGCTGGCTCGCATCCTTTTTCTTCTTCCAGGACTATTTTTTGGTAAGTGTTGCTATTTAGAGTAATGACGTAGCACTCGAAAAGGCACCAAAGACACCTACACGTTCTTGATTTTGCCTTCAGAGGTAAAATACCCTGAATATGTTCATGCTCCTGAATGATTTGTGCTATGGGGTGTGTGTCTGGCGTGCTGCAGGTGCCTCCCTGGTCAGGGCACTCTGTTCCGCTCCCAGGGGAGAGGGGCTGCAAACTCAGAATCTCACTTGGACCCCACCAGGCCTCCAAAAATATGTTGGCCATGCAGCAGCAGCTGGAGGCTGCACCTGAAGGCAGGGAATGTGGGAGTGACAGCCAACATTGTGGTGGAAGGGCTCAGACACACCCCACAAGTGACATTTTCAGAATGAGGGTGGTGAACCACTGCCACAGGTTGTCCAGAGAAGTTGTAGATGCCCCATCCCTGGAAACACTCAAGGTCAGGCTGGACGGGACTCTGAGCAACCTGATCTGGTGGAAGATGTCCCTGCTCATTGCTGGGCAGTTGGACTAGATGACCTTTAAAGGTCCCTTCCAACCCAAAGATTCTATGATTCTATGGACTGGGAGGCTGTGGGTCCCTGTCACCTTCCTCTGCCATCAGACACCATCTCTGGGAAAGAGGGGACCCTCGTCACCCAAGTGTTTGCAAGGAAGCCTCCGCTGTCGCTTCCTAAGTCAAGACAACGTTAATAATGTCGCATTCCTCCAGCACTTATCTGTGTGCATGTCAGTAAATACGAAACCTGGAGAGGAATGAATGACCTTCCTCCTCTGGGCTGCTCGCTCAGCTCCCCTGGGAGCCCAGCCCGGTTGGTGCCCCGGGCACGGGTCCACGTCCCGCCTCACCCTCTCCTACCCCACGGGAGGGCCAGGGGGCCAAGGTGGGGCAAGAAGACGCTGATGACAGCAAGAAGATATGAGGCAGCATCAGGTTGTTTGTCCTTATGTTGGCAGGGGGTACTTTGTGTGGAGACTCGTACGTCATTTGCAAGGCAGCCCAGGAGGGCAGCGTACACAAGGCAAGTACAGAAAGGCATCTTACATCTCCTCGGTCGCTTGCTCCGGGGCTCGCATTCTTGTGCCTTCTTTTAGTCTGCTGCAGAAATCTTCATCTATTTGGACTCCGGGGTAAGGAGAGGCACCTGGGGACCACATTGGGAGAACAGGGTCACACATCCCCTGAGCTGGGTACCCGTGGCCTAGCCTTGGCCCTACGCATGGCCCCCCAAACACTTGGGGTGTGCAGCATCTGCCTGCAGAGCTGGGAGCCCGGGGGTGTCCACAGGCACAGGCAGGGAACTGCTGCTGACGGTGCTCCAAGCCCCGGTCCTTGATGGGGTGCAGGGTCAAACCCGGCACTATTGGTGGTGCTTACCTGGCCTGAACGCAAAAAATAAACATGAATTTGACTTGAAAATAATCCCTCAGGAACAGACAAGTTTGATCTCTCTATGGTTTGGACCACCACGAATTCTAGTAAGCAGAGTATTAAGAAACCCCAAATGCTCAAAACCACATTGAAAATAATAAAATCATGTTTTTAAATCAGATCACGCTAAATTTGCATTATTTCTCTAGTTTCAGAGATTTTAAGATGCAGCCCGATTGTGCTGTTGGTCTTTTTTTCTGTAGATAGGAAAACATCGGGAAAAGGGAAAACAAAAGAAAACAAAACAAAACAAAACACCTCTCAGAGTCACAGTCGCCAGGTTCTAGGAGCTGGGGCTTTAAGAAAAAAATAGCAGGTATTATGGGGCTGACCATAAAATCACAAGAGTTGGCAGGCTGACCAACAACACGTATTTAAACTAATAAATGATTGATTGTCCTGAGAATTGTATAGTATTGTTTCCTCTGCTGTTCGCCTCTTTTGTCAGCCTCTATGTTGAAACCAATTAAGATTCTTCTATTCTGATGGTCATTGTTGTTCCTGCTCAGTGTATATCTTGTATCCTGCCTTTTCCACGTGAAAGAAAGGGGAAAAAAGAACTTCACTGGGTTTTAATTTTGGATTGCATGCTCTAGTTCATCCTGCGGCATCTGTGTGGATGCTTGGTTGCCTGCTGTGTCCACCAGCCTGACTGGGGGGGGTGCTGGGTCCCTCCTGGGCTGGGGCGACCACCCGGCTGGAAATTGGGGTGACACAATCCGAGACATGCAAAGACGTCTGTGTGTTTTCAGCTCTCTTGCTCCCACAAGAGGAGTAAGAAGCTTTTGAGGGACCACCCAGCCCGTGGTACTTGGTGTCTTGAACGTTATCTGTGGTGCAGGAAGCGATGCCTCGGTCCCTGGCAGCTGCCAACCCAGGCCCACAGCTCCGTGTTACCCCCCAGGGTTCCACATTTAATAAAAACACTTTAAAATGTGCTCGATTTTCCTGGTTTGTGCCGTCAGATAAAGCACCGTGACTGCTCCGGCCGTGCTGCTCTGCATCTCTACCAGGGGTTTCTACAGGGAAAAGAGGGAAGCTTAGGTTTTGCCCTGGGCAGAAATAGGTGGCAAAGTTCTCAGGCAGCTGTGCTACCCGCTAAGGCTTTCAGTCTGGCAAGTCAGCTTCCAGTTCCCTCACAAGCACCAAAATTTCCATTTCACAGGGGCGTGATACACACAATTCTCTCCTCTACCCACACATCCCACCTCTGCCTGATTTAGGTCTTTCCTTATTAAAGACCTGGCAAAAGCTCGTTGAAGGTAATGGATGTTTTTCCCCAGGCTGAAGTCCCCACCGCCGAGTCCAACTCCCGGGGTGCAGAGTTAACATACCCAAGGAAAATATCTCCCACAGCAAGACCCCATAGGACCACACGTCGCTTTTTGTGTTGTAGATTTTATCAAATATGGATTCTGGAGCCATCCACTTGAGAGGAAGTCGAGCCTGGAGTAAAAGGGACAAACCTGACTATTATTTTCAAAGCCTAGAAGAATTTAATCGTAGATGAATCAACTATATATTGTTATGTAAATAATTCCCATTCAAATGGGAACCTGTGAGATTTCCTTACAGGCAGTCAAGATAAACCCACACTCATTCAGACACTTTCTTAACAAATTGTCAGAGTAAAAGGCTGTTTTTAAAACATGTGTGGCACAAAACGCCAGAGACTGGTACCCTGTGACCACAGTGACCAAGGCTTTTCTTTACGGGGATGTGGGGATACGCAAGAACAGAAGTCTCTTGCCAGCATCCTAGAAACAGAGGAGAACACTCAACATTCAAGGGCAAATCATTCTGTGACGGTGTCAGAGATCTTCTCCGGGAAATTTTCAGAGCCTGAATTGCCAGAGTGTGTCAGCAACCCTTGAAGTCCTCTGACTGCAGCCTCTTAGTGCCTCCTGAGCAGTACTCAAGTTAGGCAGGTAACACTTCACAGCTAATATGTAGTGATGAAGGTCTTGAAAGCTATTTATGGATGAGGGAATAACTGACAGGTGGGTGAGACCTCCAGGAGGAGACTCTCCGCATGACCCCAACGCCCATACCAAATTCCCATGGCATCAGTGGGCACAGGCAGTTTGCTGACCCAATGTTCATGGCAGGCCTGCCAGGGAGCTTACTGCCTGCTATTTACAGCAGAAGCAAACTATAAAGAGTAGGTGTTGGAGGCGGTGAGTCCAGCTCGGTGGCTCAAGGCACCATGAGCAGTGCTTGGCCCTGGCATGTGCGCACCAGGGGACATGCACCTTGTTTAGGAGGGACTGGCTTCCTTGAAGGAAGTTTACTAAGTGGGTTATGCCGCAGAGCCAGCCAAGAAACAAACATCTAAAAAACATGTAAAGTATGAACAGGGCAGAACTGTGAAACAGTTAGCATGTCCAAACCTTATGCTTGAAGATAGAAATGCTTTTCAGATCTACCACACATCTGCGTAGCCCATCTTCACATAAAAACCGTGACAGCTTTCAAGCTCTTTTAAGTTCAGGAAATGTGAACGTCCACAGAACATTTTGGTGGACGGTTTGAAATGATATGTTATAAATATTTGGGTAAATAGACAGCATCTTGACTTACATCGCCTTTTCTCACATAATCAGGATTCTTATAAATGTCTCTTGCAAGGCCAAAATCACAGATCTTCACGACATTGTTCTCAGATAAAAGGATGTTTCTGGCTGCCAGGTCACGATGAATGCACTATAATAAAACAGTTTCACAATCAAACTGCATTTCCTTAATCCTGCCCACAAATTTCCTGACTGTCTCCCAGATCCTTTTTTAAATTATAATTATTGAGAGAACAATTTAATAATTTTTTAAGGGAGTCGACTATAGTGTACATGAAGTTACTGCAAACAGTGGCAGTTCTTTAAAAAAAAATTAATTCTCAAGTCCGGAAAGTGATAAATTTTTAAGTCCCTTGACATTTGCGGGGAAAACGCTGATTCATTTGAAGCTCCCTACCTAATATATGTTGAAATGAAGGGAAAAAAAACCCACCACACCCAAAAGATCTTCCCTGAATGAATGAGCTTGACCCACTGCCTTCAGCCATGATCCTGTGTTTATGGACTATGGAGACTTGGATAAACACACCGTTGTATTTATAACGCCAAGAGGAAAACATCTCTTCCTTTGGGAGCTCTCCCAAGGAAGGTGTCACTAAAACATAGACGTGATTTCACCTCTGAATCCCATCCTTCTACAGGGAAAAATCCCCAGTGCAAAACTCACCTTTCTGGAGGAGAGAAACTCCATGCCTCTGGCCACCTGAAAGCTGTAAGAGATCAGGTCTTCCATAGTGAGGGGCAACTTGCAGAGCTCATCAGCATCTGAAAAGGTGGAAAACACAGTTTGTTACAAAGATTGCTCACAAGGCAGTTATTCCCCCCACCTCTTACTGGCCCTATTACTCCCATAAATTCAGTCTTCATACAGTAGTATTTGAAGGTCAACCCACTGTCACGAGAAACAAAAATAATGCTTGCTTTATACCCCACGCTTTGGACACTGCTGTGTTTTCCCCAAAGATAAGGAGCAGTCAACAGAAACAATCACACATTTTCCTGTCAGATTTAGTAACCCTGGAAATAATCTTTTTTTAAATCTTCTACCCTCTGGACATGACCCTGTAAGCGTCTCCCACGGATGTTTATTAGGGTGATAAATGAGGAAAAAAATTTCAGGGATGCACAGTATGTTGTAAAAATATCACAGACCGTGTAGGGACAGGAAGGAATTAATACCTACCCTCCTCGTCCTCCTCCACATCACTCAGATTTTTATCTTCCTGGAACCCAGAGCTTGCGAAGCTCTCGCTGCTGGTGACACTGGCCAGCCTTTGTTTTTTGCTTTCCACTGGCTCAATATCCTTTTTCTCTTTCATTGGCTCTCCTTGCAGAGAGGAGTCCTTCAAACAAACAGAGGAGAAGAGGTGCTACGTTAGAGCGACGGAGGGGGTGGGAGAGGAACCGAGTCAGACTTCTGTCGCCTTTCCGTCAGGAGAAAATGCTGGTCTGTGGCATGTGCGGTCACGTCTCCCATGGGTGCGGGAGTCCAGTGCTACCACAGCAGGCAGGGATTGGTGGCAGAGCTGTGCTCCACCAAGGTTGCTGTCCCCAGAGGGCAAAAACAATGCGGCTTGGGAGCACCAGCACACAGTTTTGGGGCAACTCTGGTGGTGGGCTACCTCTGATGTGGTAAGGACTTGCAGTGTCCATGGATGGACACATCCACTGGGCTGTGGCTGACCTCAGACTGAAATGAGAGATCTGAAAAGGCCTATTTCTCTCCGGTAGCCAGAGAAGGAGCATAGTGGGATGAGTTGAGAAGGATGTGCCCACAGTGCAGGTGTCCCAACCCTCTCAAAATAAAGTGTCAGCTTTTTGTCCCAGGCTGCTTAAGGCAACTGCCTCTGTGTCCCTGCACAGTGCTTGTCACAAGGCTGTAAGACCTTCCAATGAGGAGCAAGGGCACTTTGTGTTTGAAATACAGCTGCTTTTGGAAACGACTGCCTCTCTTGCCCAATGCCTTTATCCAATGCTTTCATGTTGTGGTCAATGACGGTTTAATGGAACACATGCAATGCCGTTTGGAAAATGCTTCCCCAGAGAGCAGCCTCACCACCTGGCCATGCTCTTGCCCTCTATCCTCTTTCCTCTTGCCCTGTGACCGTGTTGCTCTCCTTCACGCTCTGGTGTAGAGTTGGGCTCCCTTCCTCCCTCCCTCCTTCCTGGGCACCCTTCCCAGGGGTGCTGGCGAACCGAGTCCGGGCAGGCTCCTCACTGGGGGGATGTGAGCAGCTCCCCCGAGGGTGGACCCACATGGCCATGCTCCCTGCTGAGCCTCCTACACCAACAACCGCGTGTTGGAGGAGGTAGCTGCTGTGTTTCATGCAGAGTTCAACATGGATGGCCTTGGGAACAGAGGCTCAGCCAAAGCCCTTTGGAGGGGGGGATCCTCTTGAGCATGCCCTCCCGCAGACCCCTTCTGAAAGAACCCTGAGGTGCTGCTGAGCTTTTGGCACAGCTGAGCAGGCATTTTGAGGACTGCCGTTCTGGGTCCAGGCTCCTAAACCCCACTTCAGAGCTCTTAATCCTTTGGGGGATTTTGCTGAAAGTGCACAAGCAGGATATAGTTGGCACATTTGAGTTCAAGTTTGTAACAAGAAATATGCTGTGGATTTGATCCAGAGGGCTGTGGGATCTAAGGACAAGACTCTAATCTCTTTTCCTCTTGATACCCCTTCTCCTCACACAATAAGAAGATTACTTGCAAATCTCTGAACATTAGGATGTCTTGGAACATGAGCTTTAAAGGGCATTATCTCAGTTCTGTTCCCAGCGGTACTGAAATCAGTGGGCAAAACCGCTTCCTTTGGCTTCGCTGACACCAGCCTCTGAAGTGACCCCAAGCTCACCAGGAATGGGTTCGTCAGCAGTGGGGTGAGAGCATGTGGGGACACTTTGGATAGGATTCACTTCCTCTTGCTGTAGATGGCTCCATCTGAATTACTCACAGCAGCCTCCTTGCTGTAAGTAATCGAGCAAGGTGGTTCTCCTCCTTCTGTCAGGGGGGACAAATGAGCACAGCACATCCCACACCAAACATTAAACATTAAAACAGGTCAGGTGAACTGCACCCAAAAGCAGTTTCTCTCCTTTGGTAGAAGAGAGTCAAGGGAGACTAGCTCAGAGGCTGACATCTACATTACCGGCACTTACTTTAGGTTATCTTACATTAAGATGAATCCTACCAGAGGCATCTGCCTCCTCACCTTGTTGGGGCAGAAAAAATTCCTCTTGCTCTTCAGGTAGTTTGATAAATTCCCATACTTGCAGTATTCAACAATAACCATCAGAGGCCCTGAGCAAAAGGAAAGTGCATTTTGAGCAGCGTAAAGCAATACAAGGGGTTGTCAGTTCTGAGAAGAAGAAGAGTCTTTCATGCCCGTAGATATAACTTGAGCCCAGAATAACTAACAACATGTCCTAATGAAGTAGAAGGCTGCCTGGAGGACACTGGACATGTTAGCAAAACAACACTGTTTCTGGAAATTAGGGAAGGGCTTAATTTTCGAAAGCTGGTCATGAACCTGGCTCCTGAGGAACCCTCCATTTCCTCTTTGGGCAGTCTGCATTCAGGCTGGAATGCCGCAGCCCACACACACTTGTTGAATTAAATAGGTGACATATTTAAAACAAACAATTGCTGACACTGGCCCTTTGATTTTCTTAGTGGAATATCGTGAAGGATTTTACAACAGTTGCCTTGTGATTCATTGTTTAGGGCCAACAGCCGATATCCCTGTTCCCAGCCTTTCCAGATCATGTTTAATTTGAGCTTGAGCAGTGGATTGAGATAAAGGACAAAAAGTGGCATGGTCTTAAATTCACACTTCTCAAGTTAATACTAAAAGAGAGTTTAAGTAGAGAAAATGTTTAATCACTTCATTAAATGACTAAAAATCTCTTTTTTTCTTCTTCTTTTTTTTCACCAACCACAGGACAACCTCAAATACTTCAAGTTAATAACTTAACCACTGGATGAAAAAAAACACAGCCAACTGACTGTGCTGTTACTGGGAGGTGATCCAAACCCATTTTCAGTGCAGTGCAGATTTTTTTACCTCCATTTTTCGTGCAAGCTCCCAACAAATTCACAATATTGAGATGATGACCAATGTGGATCAGGATTTTCAGCTCAGTCATCAGTGCTTTGTACTCACTTGCTGTGGCCCCTTCTGTAAATGCAAAATAAAGCCAACGTGAAACGTCAAAGAATTGGTCCTGCTGAGCTTTACCACTTCTCATGACTTTCCACTGAAATAACCTCTATTACTGGATACACTTCATGTGTTGATGTTCATTGTCTATTCCTCCCCACTCAGTATCCTCTTACTCGCAATAAAACCCATAAAAAGAGTTAGGCACTCAACTTCCTCCCAGTAGACTGTTATTTTTAGAACGGAGAGAATTTTTTTTCACATGAATAGTTTTGTCGTTTCAGCCAAAAAATGAAAGAACAAATAAAAAGGGATTTGAAGATTATAATTAACTCTATCTACAGTAGGTTTCAGCTGATCTAACTTCAGCTGCCTAAGGGTTATGTACTAGCCTGAACTAATCAATGTATCAAGGAGTCAGTGGCAAAGGCAAAGCATTTCCAGAGGCTGATGCAGCCATCAGCTTTAGCCATCTGTGTAGGAAAGAGATGAACCACTCTTTGGTGATGATTGTTTGGTTCTGTTCATTATAGAGGAAGCCTAGAGTATTAAGAGAGACCAGGGGAGCAAATTTTAAATGGTTAAAGTTGGGTGACTGCACCTCACCCTTATTGGTTACGATCAATATTAATAATCATAGTAATAGTAATGATATAAGAAATCCCACAACTAAACCCAAAAGATTCTATTTAGTGTTGAGTGAAACTCTTAATTACCTCCAAGAAATTTTTTTCTGCAGAAATTTGTTTGGGTAAGCAAACAAGAAAAAACATATTACTTTGGTTTTGACCCAAAAGGACTTTTTCAGTTTAGTGACACCAAGAGTAAGAATAGTTCAGTCCAGTGGAAAGAACCTAGAGCTAGATCTTAAAGGGCTTGGTTTCAACATCTGCATGGAAACAGATTTTCTTGGTGGCCCCACACAAAACTTGTCATCTACCTGATGACCCACTATTCAACTGTATAGGTGATGACACTTTCCCTCCACCTCATGGGAATACTGTGGGGACAAAGCCCATGAATGACTGCAAAGTTACTGGATAATCTAGTGAGGACACGAGAACCACGGGTTCTCTTCATAGTCAGCAGAGCTAAACAAGCGCTCAACTCACCATGTGCAGGGATCTGCCTTAGGATGGGATTAACTGTTGTTTCTCACCACCGACAATAACGGGAATTTGAGTGATGAATTCAGATACAAGCATCTATACTGCACACACATGCCTGAATCCCATCATGAAGACTTCTTGTAGCTGCTCTTTACTCCCATCTATTCCAGGAGCAACCCCTGCTACCTTGATGGTGCTGGCTGGCACAAGAAGCCTCCTGATGTACATAAAGAAATGTTGAATCTGGCAGACCACTCTGCCAGCACATATAGCTGCATGTTGGCAAAACAGCTCAGTCAACCAGGGGTCAAGCGGTGACCCAGGTGACAGGTCATCCACTGAAACCAGTGACACAGATGGCTATTGGCCTACTGCTGCAGAAGGTCTGGACAGGGACCAAAGTTTTTGTTTCGTCCCATTTTCCAGACATGCTTGCTGCAGGGTAGTTGTTCATTTGGTGTTGGCCAACAGGGTATTTCTGTGCTTCTGGAAGAAGGGAGAGGAGAAAGGTTTGCAACCCTCTCAGCTGCAAATTTCCTCCTTGGGGATGATCCTGGATATCGCAGTAGCACGTACCATCCCCTGGGAAAGCATTTGACATTATATCGCAGAACAAGCGGGTTGAGTACAGTGTCAAGAGAGCACATCCTACACGGAGTACAGCTGCCAGGTCATTGCTGGCAAGAAATAGAAGCTATTTCAGGTTGAGTGTTACAGGGACAGACCGTAGGTCTGAGAGTATCGTACGTGCCCCTCCAAGGGCTGGAAGTAACATGTACAGATCTCCTGATAACTGATAAGCAAGTAAGCAGCTGTGAAGCTAGGAGCCACCGGGATAAGAGGGACGGAGTCAAACTATGCCTGAACAGAGCCAACTGAGAGCATCAGGGATCCAAGTCTTACTGGCAGAACAGGGAATGTGTCCTGGCAGAGGGTGACACTGAAAAGGATTCAAGGATTAAGACAGATAAGCAATGCAGCATAAGCTTCCAGGGCAATGCAAAAAAATAAAACCTGATAATGATCCTCAGATATATAAACAAGGAAAAGCTAAGTGCATAGGAAGGGATACCACTAGGACTCTGTGTTTGGGAATTCAGCCACGGCTGCTGCAGGCTATGACTCAATATCATCCCGCCTGCTAACTTCCCAAGCACCCTCTTCAAATTGATGAGGGTCTTCGTCCTTTCTGCTCCAATGAAAAAGCTGGGAGATGATTTTACTTTGGGAAGAGCGCTGGTGTATGAAGAGCGTTGGCAAATCCATTACACAGCCTGGGTGTCAGCACCCTAAGCACCGTGTGATGAGGCTGCAGACGGTTCAGAGAGGACACACCTGTACAACAAGTCCGAGATTTAAACAGCTCAAGCTGTTTAGCTTAATAAAAGGACCTTCATGAAGAAAAATCATTATGTAATCTAATGGAGAAGGTTAGAATGAGAAACAAAAGTCAGACAGATGCAAATTAGACATAAGGCACCTGTTTTTAACGAGGTGATTAATCATTGGAACTAATGACCAAGGAAAATACTATGGCTTCCATCCAAATATCTTCATATCAAGGTGGATGCCTTATGCTTCAGCTAAATTTCATTTACGATGTTCAGTACAGGGTCAGTCTAGCATATCGTTACAACGTGGGGTGTGCAGGAAATCTAACTGTCCCTTCTGATCCTGCAAAAGTGACTCATTCTTTCTGGCATTTGGAGCAGTGGAATCAGATTTAAAAAAAAAATTAGGCAATCAGGTTCTCATTGTACCTGAAACTTTCTCCTATATCGTGTGACAATTTACCACCATTTTTACTGTGGACCTGAAATTTGGTGTACATATTTTGGAGGCTTCAGAGAGTTATTTGGGGGGGGGGGGGGGGGGGAAAACCACAAACCACTGCAACACCACACACACTTGCTTTCGACAGAATCATATTAAAAATGGGACACTATATAAGGCATTTTTTCCAGCCCAGCTTTGTAGCAAGATACCTTTCAGCATTTTCACAGCAACTATTCTGCATGTTGGTGATTTCTTAATTCCAAAAGCAGATGCTTGTACCACCTTTCCAAAAGCTCCGTGTCCAAGAGACTTTCCTGTAACGAAAATAAAATGGAGAGATACATTCTGGTAAAAAAAAAATCTTGTCAGCAAATGGCTTAATAGATAATGAATTGAAAAAATGTGCTTTACAATGGGTCCCACGTGTATTTCCAACATATAGGTGTTTTGGAGGTTTTGTGGGGTTGTTTGTTGGTGTTTTTTTTTTTTAAGAGTAAGCAGACAAACCAGAAGACAGAGTCATCAGAGGAAATAAGTGATATGATTTAAAATGATCCTAAATGAATGCAGCCACTCAATGGAGGTACTCTGGCTACTGACCCATTTTTTTTAGTCCAGCTCTGCCAGAGAAAGGTTTGCTCCTCTTTTCCCTGAGCACACTGCACCGTGCAGCAGGCTGCTACGTATGTCCACAACAACGGAGGGCCTCCACCTAAACCCGCACACACACCGAGATGCAGCTTGCCACAGACTTTGGTCATTTTTACAAATTAAATTCTCCCTTCTTGAACAAGGTGCCTTAGAAGTCTCTTCATTCCAGGGAGGCGGCAGCAACTTCTCATCGCAGCCCCTGGAGTACATGGACAACCCCCTGACGCTCTT
>NW_010559905.1:104283-112004 GCF_000687285.1 Phaethon lepturus
AGCAAGCCCTTGTAGGTCGAGATCATGGAGTGAAAAGAAGCTGCAAATCTGTGCAAGTGAGACCTTTACATTTGCAAAATGAGGTCTGGAGGGATTCAGCGAGGGGGGACTTGGAGTGACAAATGATGGCTTTGCTCATAGCAGGTACGTCCTTCCAAGGGCTGACATTACCAGATGATCTTCAGAGATCCCTTCCAACCCCCACCATTGTGTGTGTGTGATTCTGTGATTTGTGCTCTGATGTCATCATCATGCTGCTTCTGACAGACCCCAGGAGAAGCACCCAGAGGTCTTTGAGAGAAATCAGTGAGCATCAGTGAAATTCTCAAGCAGTAGAAGGTGAGCATCCTCTTCCTTCATGTTCAGAACCAGGTAAGACTCCAAGGGTACTGTTATATCTTTTCCAGAGTTCATGACATTTTATGCCAATCTTCTGATCTTCACAGACACCTTTGTGATTTATTACTGTTTGAAGCAAGGAATATTGAGTACTTTGACACCATGCTCAGGTGGTCAGGCCTGGCCACCTCTGCCCTTCTCAAGTGGCTGCCCGAGTTTTGATCAGAGAGATCTTGTCAGCATATCAGCTAGCAATAAATTTTATTTCCACATAACTGCTTTCAGATTGTATTTATGCTTCACCTTCGGCAGAACCCAGGCACCTAAGTGGCTCACAAGATTGTAGCAGCAGGCTTTGCAGTGTAGAGGAGAAGAGCAGAAAATAAAGACCAGCTTTTCATACAAAAGCAAAGGATAACTTGTGCCATATATTTATTTCTCAGATTTGCACATGTGACATAGACATCTCCGTAGGACAATTTCCTTTTTCTATGATGGGCATCTGTTTGACTAGCTCTCACTTGAACACCTACCTTGTTGATGTATAAAAGGTAGTATCTATTTAATTTAATTTAGAACTGACAGCAGCTCTTTTTCTCTGCATGTGAGTGTCTGGGTGGGATTCATCTCTCACTTAACATTAGATATTTTATATGTGTATCACATTTCTAAACTGTAATTCTCGGTATGTCTGTCAGTAAAAGCAAAAAGCATATGTTATCAAAGCAATGGAAACATGTAGTGGAATATACTATGCCAAAAAAAAAAAAAACAACCCAGAAATTTATTTCCCCCCTAGATGTGCAAAAGTGTTGCATTTTTTACAGCAATAAAACCCATGAAGAACAAACTTACTTAATCTACATGGCTGGAAAGCATCAAGCCTTGGTATGTGAAGGGCTTAGAGTTTGACACACAAATACAGGTATATAGTGTATATCTCTGAAAATCTACAGTCACCTTCTTTTTCAGTTACTGCATATAGCAGATGTATAAAGGAAGGAACATTAACACTAAGGTCTCAGTTTTCTTGGTGCATCGACGTTCTTAGTCCTTAATGTATTGGCTGTTCATGGTTTCTACAAGGTGAAGTTGCAGGCTGTGGTCCTATAAAACCCACCGTACCTTTGTTTGATCCATAGCTTTAATCTGTTTCCATCACTGTTAACTCACTTCCCACATCGAGATAACCCACTTAGTCACCACTTGGAAAACATGCCAGTTAGCTCATAAAGCCACACAAAGCTGCTAACCTTTCATAAAGGAGAATGAGCACTGGAAACAACACTTCCTTCTCTAAACAACGGTTGGGATTTAGTGGGAAACCGTAATAACACTTGATGTATTAGTCTTTGTTGCTCCGCTATTGTTTGTACCATGTTAAATGTTAGCGCAGAATAGGGCTCTAAGTTCTCAGCGCGTAGATCAAACCGCACGGTTTAGTATGTAGATGGTGCCCGTGACTCTAACAGATTGCTCTTGCCAAAGCCCCTTATGTTGACACACAAAGTAATCGCAAAATTATTAAATGGAGCAATTAAACAGAGGAATATTAAGATGCCCAACCATCTGAGCAGTCAACTTGTTACAGCCCTCAAGCAGCTACACTGGCCTTGTTTGGGATAACGCTCAGGTATGAAGTGTTGCAGCATTTACATCGAGACCAAGGAAGCAAAATGCTCTACGTAAATTTTCTGCACTTGACTTTGGTTTCCTGGGGCAATTCAGAACCCGCTAAAGTGAATGTACCCCTCAGTCAAGGAGTTTTGGATCAGGAGGTTTCCATTTCAATCTCATTTTAGCAGGGTCCTTCAAGCATGTGAGTTGCTGGACCGGGGCATCAGCAAAAAGCATTTGCAGACGCTGCTCTCCATGTATGTGGGAACGCAGAGGCTCGAAGGTGTGATCATTTCTCAAGTCCTTTGCCGCAGTTTGAGTCATCTGGGTTTTCTCGGGGCTTCGTACTTTCCATTAACGTTACGTACGCCAGCTCTGCACGTGGAGGCAAACGGAAAGCGCTCTGCTCGGTGCCAGCGCTGTGGGCTTGCAGTGCACGGGGGGGGAGCGGGGCTCAGGAAGCCGGCCACCGCCAGCGTGTTTGACGTCATAGCACCGGAGCCATGTGGCAACACTCCCTCGGGGTCCTGCACCACAGCGTCAGCAGTGTGTGACCTCTCGTGTAGATTAGGAAGGTCAAGCGCAAGAGTAAGGTGAGAAATGCATGATAGCTCGACACTTACGCCGGACGGCAACGTTATCGCCGACCACACTGACAGTGATTTATAGCACCCGCATTTTTCTGCCTAATGAAAAGATGACACTTTGCTCTCAGTCAGACTAATCTATACTGAATGTTAATTATCCTGACTTCAATGGTGCCTCGGTGAAATTTCCTGTAACATTTCTAGCTCTTACAGATGAAGGAGGAGTCCTGTTATATAAGCATTGCATCACAGCCGTGGGCTGTATGTATGCATGTTGGAGGAACACATAGCAAAGGAGATGTGGGCTGAAAGGAGAGACTTATTTGCAAAAGTTGCAGTAAATATGTATCCTGGAGGATAAGTAGGTGGAAAGAGAAAAACAGACATATCTGACGCTGGAAGGGGTTGCATTTCTAAGTAAAAATATTTAAAAAAAAACATAGAAGCACATTTTGTGTTTTTGAGACACTAATCCTCAGAGACTGCCAAGGTTACTCAAAGACTGAGCCAACTGCCATGTAAGCAGGACTTGCACTGAGCTAATCTAGCATACTGCACATACCCAACTTCTCTGAATCTGGTTCTCATTCATTGTCAGCATTCTTTATTTGTTTACACCAGTTCTTCCACTTTTAACTCATTCTCTGGTCACCATTCCTCACCTCCAGACTCCAGACACCAACCCTGCAAAGCGTGGGTTCTTCCTTGGTGTTTACATTCCATTTCTGCTTGATTCTTTCCATGGGATTTACACACAAATAAAGCATCGCATAAACTGGCGATCACATTGTTTGCACATCAAGATCTTGGTCCATCATTGTAAGAAAACTATTTGAAGATTGAAGACACTCCAGCAGAAGGTTATGTTTCAGCATTCCCAGAATTGTGTGTGACAATTATAAATCGCTCACAATATATTTCAGCTGTGCTTATCCACATCTGGTTGCCGTGTGGCTTCTAGCAGGCGAATTAAGTGCGATCCTAATTGTATGCATGTTTTAATCACACTCTGTCCCTGATCCCCTGAGGACAGACGGAATCTGTCATAGATCCTAGCTAAAATGCAGGGATTTTCTAGCCCTTGCTGTAGGACAAATCTAATGGATGCCTGAAAGAACAAACTGCACTATAGCAACAGGCTGAAAATATCAATGATATTTTAATGTTGACCCTCTTGCTAAAATCGTGTGGTTTCTGGAGGGATTCCTCAACTTCAAAATCTGGTCCCTACCCTCCTGCCCTCCTTGTCAGCCCCACACTAGGCTAAACAAGTAAGGAATGCTCCCAAACCCGTGGCTTTCACTCGGACATCTGTAGGCAGCTGCAGGTTCAAATTTTCCATAGGTATTTATTTACTTATGTGTGGACTCATGTCACATTCTTGCACTTTATGGTGCGTCAACAAGAATGTTTATAGATCTGCAGCATAGAAGGAAAACAGGGAGAGTGTGCTGGAAAGAAGACGAAAGGGAGAAACAGGGAGGGGTACAGGGTGGAGTGTGAGGACCTATTTCTGTATCCTTTTTTTTTGCCAGATGAGCACACAACCGGATTACAAGGGAAGGAAATTACAGTAAATGCCAAAGGTCAGGCTCCTGAGTCTAGAGAGAGAAGCATACAAGTCATCAGTCTAAATGGGAAGCCACAAGTTGTCCTGGTTTTATGTCGTGTTTTAAGTAAATCAGTCTGCAAAAAATAGTGTGGCATCATTGCCTGTATTTCAGTTTTCCTACCTGTAGTCAAAATATAGATATGGAAAGTCAGATAGACACAGTGAGCCAGTCCTAAATGCTATCGGTCAGTCACGGCCAAGGCACTTGGTACGGAATAGCTCATACCAAACCTGGCAGTACGTTGTGCTGTGTGTCTAAAACACAGACGGCTCCTCTTCACCTGTACAAGTACATCTCATTCGATCACTGCAAACCCAACATGAAGTATGCCAATATTACCTAGTTTAAGCCTTTCCCTTGCAATCTCCCACTTGCTGGCATCATAAGGCAGACGTTCACATTGCTCATCCAAGGGGACTTCGTCAGGATCCATTATGATTGACAGGTAATGGTTGGTCTTCATTTCAGAGGAATAAGGCTAGAAAACAAAGAATATGGCAAAATGTAAAAGAGGATAAGGGTATCTGTCAGCATCTTCCTGTTTGGATCAAGGGTGTCAAGTCAATTCTGTCCACAGAGCTACGTGTTTCACAGTCCAATAGATGGTTTGGCTAGGGTCCCTTTGGCTTTTTAAAACATTGCAAGACTTCTTATGTAAAAGAAATTCTGTCCTTTAGCTTTCCTTGTATGTGACATATCAGTTTCTTCAATGAAACCCATGTGGATCTGTATTAACATATGGTGTTATGATACAGGCCCTCTGCACAGTCAAGAGAAATATTTTCAGCAAATGACTAAACAGTGCTGATAAAAATAACTTTCCTTCATGATTGTGCAAAGCAAGAAGTGGCCATATGCAACAGCTGGTGTTCAACTGTCAGTGTTCTTTTTTTCCATATACCCAGCAAAGACAGGTCACGTGTGGTTAGAAGATGTGCAAGACTAGTCATCAAGAGACTAGACATTATACATTTCAGAAATTGTTTATAAATTTTCAGAATTTTCTGACAAATTTACTGAAATTATTTGAGTTTGGTGGAATTCATAAACACCCAGGCACGAGCACATGATTTCAAACACGTAGTTTCAAATTAATTCGCCAGAAGTTCGGTTCCGACTGAGCAAGTGGACTATCCATTTCACATAAGAAATGTAAGGGAAGATGAACCTAATCTCAAAATTTTCTGCAGTTGGTTGATTTGAAACATTTTCCTTCAATAGAGTATCTAAATTGCCATTCTAATCCACTGGACTTTTCTTGACACAGGAGTACTTATATTTCTATAGGAAAGGTGCTTGCACTAATTTCCTGGCTATTAGTTGGAACTTATGGAATATCTGTTGAACTGAGCCCCTTCATGTTGCTTTTCCTAAACTCATGGAAACAGCACACAGGCACATACACAGACACACAGATATATCTACATATTGTTTTGTTGTTGCATTAAGTGCCCCCTGTGACTTTCAACTTTCCTCCTCTACAGGCTGGAAATACGTCCCTAATACACGCATTTCCAGGCATTTGTCTGAGAAGGCTATTACTAGCTGTGTACGCTTTGGTAACAGACATAACTAGACTAAAATGACAGTAGCTAATGGCTCCTGTTTTAGTTGCCTTTCACCATCCCAAGTACGCAGAAGGTTAGTCCCAAGAAGGATTACACTGATGCTTGGGGAAAAGCCAGGTGGCATAAAGCCTGGCTCCAAACCATCTACTGTCCCCGAACAGGACATGGATAAGTGGGATATAAAACAGAAACGTGTGCGGTGCTCCAAAAGGAGCATTTCTTGATAGAGATGTGTGTACCAGGCTGCTCCTACCAGTCACTTTAGAAGAGCTTTTAAGTGAACCCATCCCAGGAAGAGCAGTAGGGGAGGGGGAAGGTACAGAGAGCTTCCTACGGTTCTTTATTCAGATGCACTGAATACCAAATCTTTGGCATTTGTTCCCTGTATACATAACAGACAGGCTTTAAGAAAATGCTCTCAGAGAGCATAAAAGTATTTTTTCTTTTGTGGCAACATAATTTGTATATGAAATGTAATTTAGATAGAGCTAATTCCAGACATAAATCCTTGAGAGTAAAGGTCTGTAACAGAAACACAGAAAAGACCATACACATAGACCAACACTAGCTGGAAAGCCTCGTCTGGAAAGCAGCCTTCGTATGTCATCTACTTGGAAGTCCCTTGTTCTACAGCAACGATGGTTATTTTTATTATCTTTTAGCAATCTAACAAGAAAATGTCAAGTTTTGGTATCATAACAAATACAAAAATATTCTGCGACCCTTTGCTACTTTTAAAGCTTACATTTTTCCAAGGGTTTGCAGTCACGTTATGAATCGCTTCATCATTACTGGTGAGCAGTCAGAACGGGTCCCACTTGCTTTGTAATTTCTCTGTAGCTACAGAGTTTCTCTGGGGCTTCAGCTCACCTCAACTTTTCTCTCCCCTAAAACTCCTGTGCACCTCTTCTTAGGGAAGTTTGTGGCAGTAGGAAGGCACCGCTGCCGTACCGCCCCGGTTTGGAGGTCTGGTCCTGCGTTCTCATGGGTCAAGAGAAGTCCTCAGTATACAGGCAGGCCGGCGTGCAGGTTGAGATAAAACGGTCTGGCAGGCTGCAGTGAACCTTTAGCAATCGTCACGGAGCTCGGCCAGCTGGAACACGCTCAGCCGTGGCGGCTGGGGGCACGCAGTGGTACCCTCCAGCTGGGCGAAGGAGGGCACCCAGCTGTGGGGGGAAATGGGGGAGAGGGGACATGCCGCCGTTCCTCATCTCATGTCCTGCAGTGCACCCCATTGCCCCGACACCTCCCTTCCCCCAAATCCATCTGCCTCTGCAAGGTACTCTGAGATCTTCCTGCGCTGCCAAAGAATTGTTTTTTCTGCTTACAAGAGCTGCTGTGGTTTAACCTGCACACACCGCGCAAGGCAGACATGGTGCTGTCAACAAAAAGCGGCTTTAAACCATCACGGTCAGCCTTGAATAAGAAGGAGGGTCAGCTGCAGGGGCAGTTAACATTATCATGCTGATACAGAATCATCTGCTCTAGAGGCTGCACCACCAAAATTACTTCAGTAAAATATCACTTTGCAAGTGATGTAATTATACCAGACACTGTGCGCAAACCAGACCCCAGAGCGCTCTGTGAAGATCTGTCATTCCCACTCACCCAGATCTTCAAAGACATTAAGATGCCAAACTCCCACAGCTTTTAAGGGAATGGGGATGCCTTTGGTGGGAGTCAGGCACCCGAATGCTTGCAAGTCTCAGAGCCTTGCCCCCACCCAGGCTTTGCTTCTGGGCTTACTCATACTCAGCCTTGCAAGTCACGGTTCCCTGGGCACCCATCAGCAGCCTGGTGATTGCACGGGGAACAAAGGTGAGCAGTAAATGAAACAGATTTTTTTTTTGGAGGACTCAACAATCCCAGTGGCCTGGGAAGGATTTTCTAACATGAGCAAAGTGCTGGTAAGGAGAGGCAGATGCCGCCGGGATCTCCCCATCTGTTCTTACCCTCTTCAGCTTGCGAATGAAGAGGGTCAACAGGAGCCAAAAGAG
>NW_010559905.1:112040-125494 GCF_000687285.1 Phaethon lepturus
GAGCGTCGCGGCCACGCAGGTACAGGTCAGGGTTATTAGCTCCAGGTTTGACCTCTCTGATGTGCCTGGGAAAATCAAGCAGCAAACATTTTAGAAAATGACCTGCAAAGCAAGGGCGCCTTACGTTTCTTTGCCATTAAAACAAAATACCAGGAAGGACCAGCTTCTTTTCAATGGGGTATTAATCTCTGTTTGGACTGGCTCACAGAGCCTGGAAAAAAATGATCTCCCCAGAAAAGTCGCTGTATTGAACACAACAAAATTGCCTTTGAACCATCCATAAGTTTTTCAGTAGAAAGTCAGCTCTTTTTTGGGGTGCAGGAGGTGAAGTAAAGCAGGTTGAGGATGGCCAGTCAGATAATAATTTCCTTTTGAGGTGAAACTTCAGCTGCGGGGTATTTTTAGCCAAATTGTCTCTGTGTGAGAATGTGTGTGGGCCTGCTCGTGCAGTTTCACCTCCCCACACACAACAGTGAAACCCACCTGGCCAAGCCCACATCTGAGAGAGGAGCAGAGGTCTCAGAAACGCTCAGTCCCCAGCAGCCTCGGGAGAGGACGGGGCTGTGCCGAGGAGACAGCTCCAGGGAGGGCTTGTGCTGGTGTAGACACCAGTGAACCTAGGTGTGACCCACAGCATGCTGCAGTGGTGCTGCTCGAGTTCTGTTGTCCAGGTCGTTTCGTGCCTTTCCTCAGGCACTGCCCCGGCTCGGCGAGCTCTTCTGTGCTGGTGGCTGAGCCCTGCAGCCTGCGCCGCCATCCCAGCCTTGCTGGAAACCCGCCAGCCCTCGCCAAAAAGCTCTCGGGGGGGCAGCCAGGGGGTCCCTTGGAGGCTCGCAGTGCCGCTGGCAGCAGTCCATGAGCCCTCCTTCGCATGGTCTGGAGGGACCCGGTCTGGCACCTGTGAGCTCAGCTTGTGCAAAGCGTGGCACGGGGGTCTTGCTCCTAACCCCCACCAAGCAGTGTGGCCAGAAACCTGCGGTGTAGGACCCAGAGCTCCCTCCAACCCGCTGGTCCTCCGGCAGGTTCTGTGCCCTCAGGTCTCCTGCGGGTCCCACCAGCAGCATGGGGCCAGGCTCCCTGAGGGGCCACGGGTCCCTCTCCATCCCCAGCGGCACCTCGCAGAACCCAGCTGGCAGGGAGCTGGGGGAGCTCTCCAGACCAGGGAACAGATGAAGCACAGAAAGGGAAAAACAAAAACAACGACTGAAAATGGAGCAGCAAGAAAACATGAACGTTAGAAATCTGGAGAGTATTAGAGCCCACTGACAGATCTTTAAAAAAAGCCAAAGTAAAATTCACTTCAGAGTGCTACTTAGGGACTTGTAAAATGGTTTCAGAGCAGTCTGTTTTGCAAATCCTGTGATCGTGTCAAATTACCGCACTTCCCACAATGTGTTTTCCATCTGATTGGTAGCAAATGCAAAGAAACCCTCATGCCCTGCCTCTTATTCTGATACACCCTCCAGAGAGAGAAGATGAGAGGACAAGGAGGAGTAATTCTGAACATGATTTCACAGTGGTTTTGTCAACTGCACTTGCAGCAGTTTCAGACCCCAGGCAGCTCGGTGTTACTCCTGGCACACGAAAAAGGGATGACTGATGTCTCACTGGGTAATCCAGAGGGATGTATTGCCTGATTTTAGGCAAGGCTACAGAGCTTTGTTTAGATGTTGAGTTGCTTCCTGTAGCTGTGGCTTAACTAGCATAATATCTTCCCTCTCTAAAGGTGATAATCAGATTTTTGTTTGTGCCCTACATCTAAAGATTCCTCTGGCATGTCCATTCTGGAGCTTTGAGAATAAGCTCGCTGAAGAAAAATATGACTGCAACTACAGACAGAAATATAAAGTATCTATTTCTCCAAAATACCAGGAGTGTTAATCTTTCACAATTTTTTTTTTTAAAGGCTTGATTTAGATATAGGATGTAGTGATGGCATAAATGATACAGCCTAATGCAGCTTGCCTATCCTCTGGCATCAAGCTTTCCTTTTACATATGGATACTCTCCTGCTTCCGAGCAGCACCCGTGCAGATGGCAAGTAATAGTTTCTGACATTTATTCAGCAAAACCTGGAGGGGCTGAAGGTTCATTTGTTGCCACTGCTCCATATGGCAGGACTCAGAAAACCCCTGAGGCATAGTACAGCCAGTCTGGGGGTGGAAGGCAGCAACCTCCTCACTGCTACCCGTGCTGCCCGGGAGTTAGCGAAGGGATGTGAAGGTGCTGTCTTTGAAACGTTCAAGTGAATTTGGGCAACTGGTGAATTTTGGGCATTTCTCCAGGCTGGGGTTGGGCTGGGTTAAAAAATGCCAGATTCCTAGTCTTGCTAAAAGCCTTGCATCCAGAGCTGGCTGAGTGCCTCTCAGCTGGGTAGGAAAAGGTTTGTTTTGAGGCAGAACAAGCAAGAACACTCAGAAAAGGGCTTAGAATTAGCAGAGTTCAGAGGGGCTATAAGCAGGACCAGATCCCCGTCTCTGTATGGTAGCCCAAGTTTTCTGGCTCCCCTTTACACCCCTCCCGGACCTTTACCCACCAGCTACCTCCTTAGACACAGACTTTCCCCCGTGTGCAGCTCTGCCCCGTCTGACTCGCTGCAGCCGGCGGCAGCCCCCTTCCTGCCCCTGCAGCTCTCTGTCAGGTGTCAACCAGGGAAAAAGCAACGCCTGGGGCCTCAAAACCGCTCTGCCGCACCCAGAACGTCCCTTACCCCTACACAAATCCGCTCTACCCTGCTTAATCCATGTGATCCCATGATCACAGCAGTGCAGCACTGGGATGAGTGCTTGGAGATGCTGAGGAATTTCCACCCTTGGAGGTTGTCATGACCTGGCCAGACAAAGCCATCACTGACTGGGCATAGTGTTGGTGACGGTCCCAGTTTGAGCTGAGGTTGAATTAGGGACCTCCAGGACTCCCTTCCAAACCCCTTTGGTGGTTCTCTGGGGGAACAGGAGTCTAAGTGTCCCCTGATATTCACCTTTTTTGTTACAGTCACCCACATAACCCAGGCTGAACCTGAGAGAATTCCACAGTTAAACTTCATGGAAACATTCCTGATGACTTCAGAGTGAGAGTGACCCAAAAGGCACAACAACATTTTGAAAGTCAGAAAGGTAGATAGATAGAAAAACAGACAGTTATTTAAAAAGCAAACACCATTTTCATGGTGTCGGCGGTTCTGTCAATGCTCAATAGATGTGATGCTTTCCTTTTCATCAACAGGGATGACATTAAGTTAACAAGCATCAGCTTTAAGACAGGGCTTGCTGCTGTATTCATTTGCTTGTTATACATCCTGATTTCAGTGTGAAGTGTAAAAGCTGCTCCTTTCTTCTTCGTCAACACACCTCCTTCAAATGGTGCATGACTTCTGCAGCCAGCTGTACGGCTGGCTCCCGCTGAGGCGGGGAGTAGGGTCCCCAGGAGGAGAAGGCAGGCAGGGCTTTCACGGCAAGTCGTCCACTCTGCGAGCAGGGCAGACACCACGCTGCTGGGTGAGCCCCGGAGGAGAGCTGCCCAAGACAACCCGTGTTCCTCCCCTGCCCAGCAGCTTGTGCCCCCAGGTCTTCGGGGACACTGTCCCCTCTGCCTGCCGGGTGCTCTGGCAGCTGTTCCCATTCGCTCCTTGCAGATTCGCTGCCTCTTCAGTCCCTCAGCCAGCCGCAAGCGGACAGCTTGCTCTGACATGTCCACAAACGCGGCCCCTCTCCTCCTCAGACAGCCCGGCAAGCACGGCTTCCAAATCAAACACGGGCTGCGATTATTTAAAGGCGGCCCTTGGATTCCACCATCCATTCATCCATCTCAGATACAAAAATAACACATTGTTTTATCTGTGAGTATAAGAATGTTTTTTCTGAGGAAATAAAAAGAGCAGACAGTTTCCTTCCTGATTCATTCACAAACTACTCTTCCAATCTGCTACATGGCCACTGGCACGGGGTGCTGCTCCGCTGCCTTTGATCTGCAGCCCCGCGCTCCGAGAGCCGCCGGGGCGGAGGGATGGCTTTGGTACTCGCAGAGGCAGTCGCAGGGTCTGTATTTCTCAGAAGGACAAGCAACTAGCAAAGCCTAGAGAGCACCCTGTGCTTAAGCCCTGATCTCGTCCCTCCAGGCTCAGGGATGGGGTGAGAGGCTGCCGTTCCCTGGGAGAGGGACAGACACTCCAGTTCGGCATAGGAACCAGTGAGAAAACCTCCAGTGATGTCCCTCCAGGCAGTAGGAAGAGAGAGGGTGGAAAGGCGTTTTCCTTGATCGTAGTAGATAAGACAAACTCTCTCTCTTTTTCTCATCCAGTCTCAAAGCTATTTTAACACGGCAGACTTCATCTCTCTGCTCATCTAAGAGCTCCCATAGGAGTCACACAAGAACATTGCCAGTGGTCCCTCAGGACGTGTAACCAGAGAAGAAGCCTTCCTGGCTGCTGCCTTTCCTCTCCTGTGGATCACAGACTAGGAGATATGACTTCCTAGAAGCCATCTGACAGAACGCTTGTGGTTGTAATAAATAGCCAATCTACAATGATGTTAAAAATCAATACCATAATGAATTACATTGTCCAGGACTATCAATCAGTAGGATGCATCGGACAGCAAGCACTTAAGCACAAGTTATTCTTTTAGCTATTATAGCAGCTGTAAAAACCTTACCATTATTCATAAAGAGGTGTTTTTAACTCCTTGATTACACCAGTTAGGCCAGCCCACATGTACACATAAAAATCCCTGAGCTTTTAAATCAAAAACATCATTGTATCATCAACGATCACCATTAACTGAGACTGCTAACACACTCTTGGCAGAAAATCAATACTGATTTGCTAGCTGTAATTGTCTTCTGCTGTAGAGTAGTATCCAAATACTCAGCAGTATTCAAATACATTTAGCAATTGTATGAGAACATCCACAAAGACATAATCCCTGCCTGAGAGACCTGGTGGTTGTCAAATTGTCTTCTATAAAAAGAAACTAAATGCATTTAGGACTATTTACTTAACATATGATATCAGTAAGATAGGTTATGTCAAATCCAGTTTATACATGGCACTGACTTATATGGAGAATGTCAACCTACTTCTCTTGTCTCATAATATATGAACCAAAAGGGTATTCAATGAAACTGAAAAGTCACTGGATAAACTTTATTTTTATGCAGCGTAAGATTACTTGTTAGAAGGAACTGCTGCAGGCCTGAGTCAAGCTTGGCAGAAGGCAGAACAACACTGGATATTTAAATGAATAGCAAAATAACTCAAGTAATGGTTACAGAAATAACTAGATCATACCTACTTCTTACAACAAGCACCTTTGAAAAACGTGTGTTGCTATCACTATGTTAAAATCTTCTAGTCCAATTTGGCAGTTCACTTTACATTGAAAATAAACAAATTAAAATATCCCAGGCCTCTAATTTCTATGGAATTAACCTGAAATGGGAAAATGAGTGGGTAGGAGAGTGTTCCCTATTCTGTTTTTTGTTTGTTTTGATGATACTAAATTTACATTTCTCTTCTACCCTGACCTGATCTTTGTTGGGTTGAAGCAATTCTTCTTTTTAGGTCAGTGTAAACACACTCTGAGTTAGCATTTCCTGCTAGGCTTCCTTTCCAACCTGGTATGCTTCCCTTGCTAGGACTTCCTTCAAATCGCTGCCTTCAGAGATCGCCGCCTGAGCCCCAAGTCATACGTCTGCCTTTCCCGCCTGGGTGAGAACATCACCCTGGCAAGCTTGCTCTTGCCATTTAATGTCATGCTTTACCTTGTACCGTCACATATGCTGCACTCTCCACGGACCCTTTTAGGTTGGTGGCTATACACTGGTAAAGTCCTTCATCCTCCTCTTTTACTCTTTCAATAAACAGCATTCGGCTTCCGGGCCCTAAAATTATTCCTGTGAAATGAAATATTTTGCAATGAGAGGGAGCCAGGATATAAACAAAAACAGGCCCTTGTGTAATAATATCTCCTTCAAGTTCTTCTCAAAAGAAATCTGAGCCACAGACTGCACAGCACAATGTTATCTGCAGGAAAGCCAAATGTACTGGGTTGTTTCGGGAATCTTTTGGAAATCAGTGTTTACAAAACACTTGTGTGAGTGAAAAAGCTCAGCCTAAGGGAATGATCTTGGGAGCATTTGCTATCACGTATATCGATTAGCACCGTGCCCAGACTTTCATCCAAGAGAGTTCTTCAGCATGTCTCCAAGTTTTGGAAAATGGGTGGTCTGGTTACTTAGCACTGCACTTACAGGCGTGGGTCTGCACCAAAAGCAGCTCGAGCTTAGAGCACTTCCAAGACCCACTGGCCTTATGGGCAACAGACTCAGTCCAAATCTCACTTGTCTGTGTGGCATGGAACGATGGGCCCCTTCTTGGATGGAACCCAACTGGCACAAAGAGACCCTAAAACATGTACCCTAAAACTTAGGCGTTACCCAAAGTTTTCAATGCCTTGTTTATTCCAGATAAGTCAACCCAGAAGCCAGCCTGGGCAATACCCCAGCAAGTGAGGAAGAGGCAGGCAGCAGATTTGGCCTCAGGACTGCCTTTAAGGCACTGGATAGCCAGGAAATGTGCAGTCAAATACACAGGTGTGCCTTTGACTCCATCAGAACTACTGTCCCATCAAAATATATTCCTACCATCTATTTCAGGCACCTAACTAATGTGCTCTGACCTACTCTCTAGGGACACCTTCCTGGATCCTAACTTTACGTCTTGCATTACACCCAACATAACACTCATTTTAGAAGATAATGTTAATAATGCACATTACACTGTGGTCACTGTAAAAGCTTCATGGAATCTGGCTCTAGATTAAGTTTAGTGTCTGTGCTGCAAGTCTGTATAGGCTTATAACTCACTTGGAGAAATCCTCAGTTTTTTCCAGTTGTCTTTATTCATGCTGTAGTAATTTCCAATAATGCAAGACAGAACCTTAAACACAAACTTTCTAAAACATTGTTATTGAACACTACACTTAGGATTCAAGTTCCTACAGACCAGATCTCCTTGAACGTTTTTGCTGAGCCTCTAACACCAGCTCATTGTGTACTTCTGATCCAAATATGGATGAAGTCCCATGAGAAAGGTTTTGCCTTTTCCCTCATCATTCATCTCCACCTGAAATCTCCAGGGAACACTTCCGTGACTGTGGTGCCATCAGAGCTGGACATTTAGCCTTAGCCGACCTTTGAAGCCGCGTTCCGGACACAGCAGTAAATATCTCCCAAAGTTTTCCTGTAGCTGCAGCATGCCACCCAGGGAGATGTTTCTTTCTGCTGTGCGAGACCTGGATTCCCTGGCTGCTGGAAGATGCATTTCAGTTTTGGAGACCCCAGACACAGAGTTAGTCTGGTGGCTAGGCTGTGAACCTAGAACAGACTTTGCATGCCTGACTACAGACTCCCACTGGTACTCCTACACACATCACTCAAGCTTGGTTTTCTCCTGCCTAGCTATACGCTGGCCAAGACACCTGATCCTTAGGCTCCCTCTATAGTAAATGGAGAGAAATATGTTTCTCTAGAGATGAGTCTTCTAGGACGCAAATTGAGAGCTATAATTTTTCCACTGACTCCATAGAGGCCCATTGTGCTTACACCTCCAGCCTGGCTGAGGTTTTGGAGTGAGGCACAATAACCTGGAGAACCCGTGCTGCTGCCCGCCTGTAACGCCCAGGCAATGCTCCTCCTTACCTCTGGGTACCGATGCCAATGACTCTGCAAGTGACTGTCTAAGGCAGGCAGGTAAATAAAAAGGCTGTAAAAGGTAAGTGGGTACACAGAGCTCTCACCTGATTCTTGCTGTATTTCCTCATGGTTTTTAAACCAGGATATCCGGGGCTCAGGGATGCCACGAACCTGGCACTCCAGCATGGCCGAGTGACTGGTGTTCACTGTCTGATCCATAAGGTGCCGCAGCAGGGCTGGTGCCTCTTGAGCTAGAAGACAAAACAACACCTCCATTTTACATTCCTATAACTGTGGGGGTTTAATTATCTTCCCTACCAACATTTTACTGATGTAAACAGCTATGGCTGTTCTACCAAGTTCATTGTTCACAGATTTTATTTACTGTCCCAGTTTGCTTAAGAGCGTCTGGTGTGTACAGAGTATTCCCGTTACTCAGTGATAGCAGGTTATGATGACCAGTGAAGACCCAGTGATGACATTGTTTAAAGATTTCCTCAGTGCCATTATCAACCACATTTGTTTATCGAAAGCAATGAGTTTCTGTGAGAGCTCAGAGTTTTGCATCATCAGGAGAAACAAACTGTGACACCAAAGTTTTTTAACAGTTAGCAGGACACCCCTGTAGCAGAGTATCTCCACGTCACTGATAGCACCATGCAGCTCTGTACACCACGATACCCGTGAATGTGACTTTTATCACTTACTTACTTTAAAGAGTACAATCACAAATGACATTCAGTAAACTCACATCATCTAAAACCAGAAACCATAAGCACAAAAGCATTGTGCCACATGTTCCAGAGTCTTCATAAATTCTTCCGTTTTTGCATTTCACATATTTGGCTCAACGTAACAAGGCCTGGCCAAACCACATCACAGCCCGCTTGCCAAAACTGCGTTGGTGAGAAATGCGCCCATGTCCTCTGGCAGCCACAGATGCTGGAAACCCTGACGGCAGAGGACGAAGCTGAGTGCTAGCAGGCCACACAACATAGCAACACTGCTCCTGTTTTACTTTTATCTACTGACATTCATATGAACATAATGTAATAAAACACATTTCCATGACAGTCAGTGACAATGAGTATTGGAAACGCATCTCATCTGTTCTGCTTCTGCCCAAGGGCCTCCCAGAAGGGCATTTCAAAAACACTCTGTAAACATCATGTTAGAGTCATCCCTGAAAGAAGCAAAACGACAAATCTTCCTCTTCCTCATTTCAACTCTTTGCCACTCCTTCCCCCATTTCGTGCAGAGCCAAAGGCTGTTCTGACAAAGACCAAGGTATTTGCAATGTTTATCCACATTATATGGCAACATCTTTCTGTCACATTTGCAACTCTCACATCATTCTTTTTGGTACTTTGGTCCCTTTAAAGCAGTGACGGAGAATTCAGGGAGCTCCTGAGGATTCTCACAGATGCGAATGATCTGCAGATTCCCTCAAATTCCCCGGTCTTGTAAGAAATGATTATTTGCAATCTTTCCCTTCAAGGACACTGCCAGGATCAGCAGCTACTAAAATGGCAAGACACACATTACGAAATATGAAATAAAACAAAGCAAACCAGAAACCAACTCTTTGCAAATATTTTCTTACAGACTGCAATACACATCAGTACACCAGATTCAAGTATAATATCAGCTGAATTTCTGACATTCTGTGTTTGGAAGACTATTCTCTATCCTTTCAGAAGAGCTGACTATCAGACATTTCCATCTTCTCAATCATTCTGCTACCAGCTGTAAATAAACACTCTCCAGAAAAATTAAGCACCTGTGTACCACCAGCTTGTGCAGCATGCATGAACCCTGTAGTACTAAAAGCACTTTTAAAGTAGGCTGTCTTTGCTATACTCTTACCGCTTGAAATTAATTCCAGCATAGTCACAACCCTGCAAAGACCAGTTTGGGCTTTTCTGAGCTGCAAGTCTGTAATTTCCACAGTCAATGTTATTTTTTGTTTAGAGTGCAATAGACAATTTGTTCTCTCTTCCCAAACAGTAATGCTCATGAGAGGCTGTAAATTCTTCATGAAATACCTACACAATGACATGGTCAACAAAGTTTGCCTTGCAGCCAAGAAGACGGCCCTCTTCTCATTGATAGCTCACCACGATTTTTGTACAGTTCTCATTTTTCACAACACAATCTATCTATGAACAGACACCGTCTGACAGATGTCCACGTACGCATGCTGAGAAGAGTTCCCCATTTCATGTTTATCAGCGGTCCCTGATGGACACCCCGGCCCAGACATCCAAAATGAAGGTGGACAAGATGACACAACAAAGGCAAATCACACGTTCTGAGAGTTATTTGTGATTAATTTTAATTTGTTTATAGCCATACACTAAAGATGGGTTTTCATATTAAGAAAAACTTTTTTGTTTAAAACTTAGATCCAGTCACCATTCACATACTTTCAATGATTTTTCTGCTGCAATCAGCTGTTTTTTCAAGGACTTGGTCAACCTGAGGATTACTCTCTTTTGCAAACCACCCATTTTCTCCTGTCCATTTTTGCAGTGAAGCCAAGGGTGGGAGTTTCCAACACCCCACTCCACTCACCCCAAAGCTGAGGGGCGGCCCTGGCTGCCAGCATGCCCAGTGCAGGGCTCAGCACCCAGGGCAGCCCCCCAGGCTCATCCCCAGCCCTTGTGCCTCCCCGCAAATGCTGCCCTGCTGGGCCAAACTCTGCTCTCAGTGTCCCCGAGGAACTTCATTGTAGGCAGAGTTTGGCCCAAGGGAGAGACAAGGGAGGTCACAGAGAAGGGGATGCTGGTGTCAGAGCACTCAGCTGACCTGGGCTGGTAGGGAGGGAAAATTTGCAATTCCAAAAGCAAACAATGGCAAAGAAGGGAGAAACATTACAATTTGTTCATTTTGGGCTATAGTTTTGCATTCCGTCCATTTTTGCCCTTTGTTATGGTTATGTTGTCTGTTCACTTATTTTTATTAATCAGTACAAAAATATAAATACAAGCTTTAATTTTAACACTTAAAAACCCCAAGAAATATAATTCACACCTTTCTCCCTAAATAATATATTATACAACAGAAGGCAGAGAAACTCCCCAAACCAATGAGATTCTCCAGTCATCTGAGGACACCAAAAGTGACATCAGTAGTTTTTATCTGGCCGCCAAGAACTGCTTTCCTCAAAAGTTTCCGGTGAGGTTTCTCTGTGACTCCCAATATGGGTAGCCACATGGGATGTTAAGACACCCTTGCACAGCGTGGCCCTCCAAGCGCTGGTCGAGACCAGGCTGGCAGGACATCCACCCAGCAGTGATACACATCATTGCAAATCACAACAATTTCACAAAGGAAAAGTCTAATTGCCACATCTCTTTTTTTTGGACCCAAACTCATATTGCCTGGCAACTGGCTGCTACAAGTCATCACGGTCCAGCTCCCAAGGCCATGGAAAATTCATAACATCCCATCAACGCCCACCTTGCCATCAAATGTCTTCTCACACAATAGCCTCATAAAAAAGGGAATTCTGCATTGTAATTCTTTTGAAGACTTGCAAATGCTAAAGAGCGCACTTGCCCCATTTTTAAGAAGTCACCAATGATTTTGCTTGCTTTTTAGGCATATTTTAGAAAAAAAGAGACCCAGGTCCCTTTGCAAGAACACATTGTTTCTGGAAGCCATCACACTAATAATGAACAAAAGAGCTACTGTATACAAGCAGGCTATAGGTGACATTTCAAGATATAAATGATTATTCTTTTCTTTACTCTGACAACTTCCAGGTTATCAATTGTTTTCTAAGCATTTTAGGCTCCGTGAAACTGGCATTATGGGGAAATGCTATTGTTTACCCTTTCACACTTGACAAAAGCAATTCCCACGTGAAAGACAAGTTTAGCCGTGGGACACAGTCTCGATACCTAAAGGAGGAAATAGTCTGGTGAGTTCCCAAGCGCAAGAAACTGTCATGTTGTCACCCTCTATTTTAAAAGCACAGTCACTTTGTTCCTTTGCTGTAGCTATTTTAGTCGCTACTCTCTGTTTTCTTATGGCTTATGTAAATGCTATATAAATGATCAATCATAAATGTAACCAAAATAATAAAAGCTATGTATTGTAAAAAAATAAAGTTATCATCAGATCTATTAAAAATAGTAACTTCTTCCTTATACAGAATTTATAATACACAGAAACATCTCATTGCAAACTCATGACGAAGGAAAAAAAAGGGGAAACACGAGGAAGTTTTAGGTTGTCCTTAATTCTCCTTCAGCTGTTTGGCTGGTTCTTAATCCCCATAATAAATCCAATTGTCATTTGCATACCAAAAGCAATGAATATTTTTAATGGCTTCAGTTTTGAATTTGTATTTTTTAAAATGTGTTAAACAACTCACTGTGCTGGCTGCAACCTTGTCAGTCATGTTAGTGTAATATTTCTCATTGAATAAAATAATTAAAACATTACAAATTCCTGTATCTTCAGGCCAGGAGCAATACTCACACTTTTATCAGTATCTTTTTACATTAGTGCAGAACTGACTTTAAAAATTGACCAACACAGCAACTGGAAGTCTACCTGGATTTATTCGGAGAAATGTAGTTCATGTCTGCCAGTTTTAAAATCATCATTATTATAAATGATATGCTAGGTGTGTGCATTATATCAACATTTTTATTTCTTCCCTGCATATTTCCTTTAGAAGATACTTTTTAAGATTAATGTACTTTAGTGTAGAAAATAATAAATTCAAATAAATAAGCATTAGAACTTGCTCAGCAGGTAATATTTATAAGTCCATCGAGATCAGATTAAAATAAAATATATAGTCCAGTCAATCTCAAACTGAATTGTGCTCATTCCGCACGTTAAAGTTAACTTATAAAATGTCCATTGTTGACTGAAAACAGCAGTTTTTAAAGTTAATCAGTTTATTCAGCTTTGACACTTTTGACGAGGCCGATATCAAAGTAAGTGGAAGATTGATCCAAAGTTTTCCTTATCGCTCAGTAGGAGACAGCACGAGAAAAAATAACAACATGCAAAATGTAGCACAGGGGATCTTCCAAACCCCAGCTTCCACGTGCCTTGTCAAAGCAGAAAACACCCGTCTGAACTCAACTGGAAGCTCACGCGTTATGATTTTGTTTGCTATTCCTCCTACGTCCAACCCATGGGGGAATGTGCACCACCTCATGGCCTGAAAGGTAGCAACAGTAATAAAAAAATCAAGATGATATGAGACACCTGTTACTGTTTAATGAGTCCTTTAATGTTTTACATTGCTTTGTGTTGTACAATCATTCCTTGTGCTTTTATATTTGAGGATCCGAGAGTAAACAGCCTTTTTGTTGCAGTGCTCACCTCTGATTGTAACGTCTTTCTTTTGAAGCACTTCTTTCCCCGTGTATATGTTCCTTGCTCGGCAGACATAGGTGCCCGAGTGTGCCAGGGAAACATTCTTGATGGTCAGAGTGAGAGTGATGGAGTACTCCTTGTTGAGAGACCTTTTTGCTTTCGTTTGATTGTTGACTGTCCTTGGTAAAATCCAAGCAATGTCTTTGTACAAGAATTTGTTGGCCGAACAGGACAATACCAAATTCTCTCCTTCAATGGGCATTTTTTCCAAACTAATATGGAATCCACTTGGTACATCTGTCAAAAATCAAGAACACTTTTTAGTTTATATGAAATGAATGAGCCAAAATTAACACGGCATATATTTTTCCCCTTTATCAGGAAGCCTTTGAACTAATCAATGTTGTTGTCTTCCTGCT
>NW_010559905.1:125525-144463 GCF_000687285.1 Phaethon lepturus
TCCTTTCATATGGTAGGCTCCAGCTATTCTTATAATTTGTCTTGGAGCTATGGGACACTTGGGCTCAGGCATCAGTTGGTGTAAACTGAAGTCGCTCTTGGAAGTAATGAGTTTGTATAAATGTTATGCCAAGTTAAGACAGGCTGGGGCAAGGTACCAAAAGCAGAATTATTTAAAGACAGCACAGTGGGACTACGAAAAAGGAGGAAAGTTGTGATCACAGCTCCAGCTTGTGAACTGCATGAGAGAAAATGAATCTCAAGAGGACAGTAGAAAAATACTGCAGCTCATCATGCTTGGTTATATTGTTTTCTTGCTATTCATGAGTATTCAGACAAATGATGTCTATTTCTTAAAAAATATTCAAATCCTGAGAAATTACTGAATCTGTGATTAGACGCCATGGAATAGAGGTATTTACCCTCCATGCATTTAAAGCACGTCAGCCACCCAAGAGGAAAATAGGAACAGTACCCGCTGGCCTGGGTGGCCAGCTGTGTGTGGGCAGAACTAGGATGAAGACCACTCTGTTCAGACTGCTTGGCATTAAACATAGATGAATAATATTTCCATCTGAGAGAAATCAAGGGTCATCGTACCAAACGTTTACATGACTTAAGTTTTCACAAGGAAGTTTCATAGGAGATAGTTCAGGCAGGAATAATTTAGCTGACAATATCAAAAGTCATACTTGAAAAAGTCATGTTTGCAATTTATTGTAACGTTACTACAGCTTCCTCCACCTGGGGAGCGGCGCAGACCCACAGCAGTGCTGACTGCCTCCCAGCCGCATCCACCTGGGTCTCATCCCTCCAGCGAAGGAGAATTGCACCACTGACCTCAGTGAAAGTAGAAGCAAGTTCCTGAGAGAAAGCACTTCCAAGTTTTACTCCTAGAATGCAATCTCTCTTCGTTTATTTGTAGCCAATATTCTGATAAAGTCATTTCCTTCTTCTCGGTCAAGTGACGTTGACTTTGGCCATTTTCAATTGTTCTTTCACTGCTAATTGCTACGGCACTTGGCTGTGAACTTAAAATCATACGAATGGTTTCATCTTTCATAAAGGAGAATTATGCCTTCTTTTCTTGTCTCTTAGAGCATGAACAGCTCAACACCAACTTTCATTCAGTTCCATGCTTATCAATGTTGCTTCGGGTTTAATGTCACAGCCGCATGGACACATAAAGAGCAGATCTCCAGTGAATAATATCCCCCACCTTCTTTCAGTAACCCTTTCACTGATTGACCAATCCATCAGAAAGCGTCTCCCTAAATCCCAACGCAAACTGAGCTGTTTTGCCTCCCCAGAGGGACCACGAACACGACCTGGTCACCTCTGCCTTTCCAACAAAGTTATGCCTGCTGAAAGCCTGGCATCAGTTGCTCCCCTTAATATCCTCTTTTCCACACTTAGCCCCGAGTGTTAAACACAGGGTAAATGAGCTCTTGCAAGTCCTCGATTGAAATTTCCTTTGACTGTAAATGTCTTTCAGGGAGAGACCTGATTTCTGTTGGTTGAACCCATTGTGCCCTTGCAGTGAGAGCAATGTGTGTGCCTGTCACCAGCTGCAGTTCAGAGGTTTACTCCAAAGACCAGCCTAATGGAGGCAGTGACACTAACATATTAGATTAGATATTAAAGCCTGTGCATTGACTTGTTCCTCTTACATTTCATTGGGATCCCCTTTTTACCTCTCTCCAGCAAACAAAACTATACGAAAAACCCTAAATTGAGCGAACTTATCTATGAGTGACTATCAACATCATCCTTTTTGATATGGAAGGGCACACGGTGCCAGCTTCTGGTCTCAGTTAAGAACAGGTCGATCGGGCCATCAAAACGAAGATATTTACTTGAGTAAAGTTGTTTTGTGTATGGATCAAAGTTTACAGCCCATGGAGTGACACGGCAGAGGGCAACACAACCCATCACCTTAAGATGCATCAAATTCCAGAGATCTTGATCCCTCACACTTAATTATGAAATGATCCTGCAGGACCAGGTTAGGCTTAGATACCTAACTTTAAGGCTTAAGTTAGATGAAGTGAACCCTACGCTTCATTTTGCTAAAAAGCATTGAAATCAGATACGCTTAAAACCAATCAAGAGGCCAAAGTTTTGATTGTGGGTAAGTATTTGGATCAAATAAATTGCTGCGTCTTACTCACTGTACATCTCAAGTTGTTCAGATATGTGTTGGGAAAGCCAGGGTATGGATCTGAAATATTGCTAATCTTTGGCTTTTGCAGATGCTGGCACTCAGCAAAAGCTAGGAAGAGCCAAGCAAAACTCTTAAGATGAAACTAAAGATCCCCTGGGACTGAGGCAAATGAACTATTTTTAACGTAAAATGATAGCGTGCCAACAGAATAATATAGTTGCAACTACTTCCATGTTGTCAGGTCTGGATCTCTTCCTAGACGTGTCCTCTGTGAAGAAAGACTATTTTCTGAGTAAATCTAGGGACAAAATCAAAACGCACAGGATTCCAAGCGAATAATTTGTTTAAAGGCTACGAGCCCCCTAATATATGACACCTCTCACCAATTGTTACAGACTCAGGCTAGCTAAATAATGTGGCTGGGAATAATGTAAAAGGGTTTTATTTACTTTAGTGATTTGAAGCTTCCTGTGGAAATAGCTCCCAGGTTTCCTGATGGAAGATTTTGTTTATCTTTGCCAAGCACCATCAGGAATCTCAAAATAAAATGCGCTTAGTGACACTGGGAAACCAGGGAGATAAGGCAGAGCTGTTCCTGTTTCACCCTCTGTAATTGCAAACACACCCATGGGCCTGCTGTGTGCCAGCAAAACAGCCCAAAATGTAGCGAAAGGGGCAGGCTGGAGGGAAGGGGACTACCACAGTTAAATTTGGCATAAAGGTGTTGTTACAGGGACTGTTTCATTATCAGCAAGCAGCACAGCTTTCAGAAATCACCTTTCATATTGCTTTTATATAAGGCTTGCAGCTACTTTTGTGCCCCGAACAAAGATTCGTTTTTAGAAATAAGTCCGTGTGACAACACCCCAAAAATGTCCATTTAACAGAGGCCATAGGAAAGGAAAGCCATTGGTAGAGCCCATGGACTTCATGTCCTACACCCTCAGGCACAGTGTATGAAATTATAGAACTCAAACCTCCCAGAAAGACACATACAAGTTGCACTTCCAGCACAGAAATAATGAGATTTACAATTACTTAAAAAAGGGCTTGTTCTTATTGGGTCCTCTCTGCTATACCTTCTTGCACTTATTTCCTCAGATCTACCTTTCCCTGAAGGGGTGGAACATGCCACTGCCAAACTAGGGTTGCTGGTGGTACCTTCCCAACAGTTTCTGCTACAGAAAAGAGACTCCTCACACCACCACAGTTCCTTCACTGGAGCACATGTGTTTCCTAATCCCCAAGGCCTGAAGGAGATTGCCCCCAAGGAAAGGGATTTTTCCTGTTCAGTACAGGCTTTGTCTTCACCTGCTCTTTGGAGTCCCTTCTGGTTTGTCCCGTTTACAGAGGACACCAGCTCCTCTCCCTACAAGGGATCACCTTCTCCTGCTCAGACACTTCTCTTACACTTACTTTTGTGTGGTTCAGGCTAGCTTCATACGGCGCCAGCAGACACAACAACATAAGATAAACTATCCCCAAGCTGTCACACAAGACCTGAAGTATTGGTTTTGGACTCATCAGAAGGAAATACTTTGCAGTGTCCTGTTCACATCCATCAGCATTTAGGGCTCTCATTTTTTTTATTCCCTCTGCGTTTTTCAGCAAATGCTGGACACGTTTGTTTCATTGATGTGGAACACAGGCTGTTACCCAGCCACAGCAATTTGGTCTCAGCCTGATGGAGGAGAATTATGATTACACGCTATGAGCTCAACTGATGCTCTACATGCGCAAACCAGAAGAATGAGTCTAACTTGATTTTTGTAAGGACAAAACAGCGGTATCATTTAAACAAACTGCCTTCAATCAGTGCCACTGAGTGTCAGTGGATGTTCAGGACTTTCCATGTCACACAACTGAAGTGCTCAGCTCCAGGAACAAAAAGGACAAATGCATTTCAACTTTACCACCCTATATAGAAAGTTTGCCACCCGTCAAGATATTAAGAATTGCCAAGCCATAATAAAGCAGCCACTCCTCTTCCTGAACACCAGCCAATACAAGAGTCTTCAAAGGAGAGTCATAATATTCCACATGTTCTCATGCAAGCTTTGGTATCAAGGAGAAGGATTTCCTTCTGTCCCTGGTCAAGATCTAAAAATGCAAGATCTAAGTAGGGAACCTAACTCCTTCATGTCACAGCACTAGAACATCCAAAACTGCCATCGAAATTTTGAAAGGGGGATTTGGATACAGCAAATAGGGGCTATCAAACTTCAGCTTTGTTTGATTTCAGGATCTTCCATGTGACTTTTTGAAGACTGAGACGTAAGAGCTAGAGAAGGCCAAATTCAGCATCTTGCACATTAAAAGAGCAACGGCCTCAAGAAGTGACTCTCAGTGACTGCTGAAAGTTATGTGCGAAGTCCCCACATTAAGATGAGAATACAGGTCCATTGCCATGTTAATTTATGGAGAACTATGCATCATTGTTTAGCTTTCTGTCCAAACAGAGAGAAAGGGGACAGCAGCCATCGTCAAAGTGGCAAATGTTCTGTCACATCCATTAATAGAACATGGAGATGTTCTTCTTGTTTCTGTAGTTTAACCACCAACCTGCCTATGAGTCAGTTATCTGTTTATACTTCAATAACTACTTCTCATGCTTGTTACCAGTTTTCCATATTTATAGATAATTGGCACTTTCTAAACATGGAATTGTATTACTACAGCTAGTCAGAATATTTAAAATCTATAAATTTTGGTCCACAAAATCAGGAGGGGGGACATTTTTCAAAGAAGTTTTCTGTCTTTTTTTTAACCAAATCTAGTGAGTGTGTGTCTACTCTCTTTTTGATATCTCTCAGTATAGTAACAGAATGAGTTTCACTAAAGTCACTCATCAGAATAAGTGAGAGACTGAGGACAAAAACAGATAAGAGAAAGAAGAAAAATTATATGTGATACCTTAAAATTATTTTTCCCCTTCAGCTTCAAGACTATGATTTTGAGATTAAAGTATCAGAATATTTTAACCTTTTTGTCTTTTCTCATATTTCAGAATGAATTGCATGTCTTTAATGACCTACACTGAAAGTTGTCATCAGCCTAAGTGCTCTATGAACTACCACTTTGTTAACAAACCCAAAATAACATCTTTCACCAGAATACAAATCCTTTGTTATGGCATCTGCAGACATTATGCTGCTAAATCATGCAGTAGTTAGTCTCAAAAACTCGTCACATTTTTTTAAGTAATTCCTGAATTCAAATATTTAATCATTTGTTTCTGAACCTGTGATTACTTGCATACACCTGGTAATGGAAAAGTAACTGGAAACATACTCGTATGTGCAGATAACACAATGAGTCTTCTCAGTGCCATGGTCCAAATGACACCCAAGGTTGTCTTCCTCAGAAGAGGGAACAAGACTCTGTAGTTTATACCCTGCCACTTTTCTACCTACAAGCTGCCATAGTCCCTGAGACCTGTGAGAGGCTGCCCAGATACCCCGGATGCTGGCACTACTCTGGAAACTACGTTGTGAGATCTCCTGGTTGGCAGCAGGACAAGGCTATAGCCACTGTCAGTGTCACACACAAAACTGGCTTACTGGTGTATGAAAATACAGTAAAATTTCATGTATGGAACGATTGCAGAGCCTAGGTGATGTAAAAGGGGGAATTACAGGTTGCTATATTTGTGAGCAATTTGTGTCACGCTGGGATAATTGATGGAGGGATGAGTCATTCACCAACTTTGGTGTCCTTCTTAGAAATCCAAACCAACTACTGTGAAAAACCTTTCCAGGATCGCCAAAAAGCATGGTATGAGTTTACACGTGCACACATTACAACAGTTCTTGAACTGTGGTATATGAAAAAGCCACAAGAGCCTGACAGTTATAATCCCAGGACCAGGAAACACGTTTGGCTCTAGTGAGGACTAGATCTTACCTGTTACAATAAAGCTGACGTTTCTTTTGGCTTTTCCCACTTTATTGGATGCCACACAGCCGTAGATTCCAGAAGATTTGGCTTCAGCTACAACAAGAGTGCTAGCAGTCTGCAAAAGAAAGAAACTGTTTAGCTCTCGTTGGACCAGGAACTGGGTTAAAGCTGCCCTTCTTTTTTTCCTAAGTCACTGCTGACAGTCCCATGATTCAGTCTCTCCGCTCATTCAGTGACGGGCACCACTGGGGCTATTGAAAGGCGATGTCACCATATACGGTATTGGAAAGGATGGAAGAATAACAGAAAACAAGCTCCTTGGGAGACCCTTGTATTATCAGAGCCATCATAGCCAAAAATCTTTGAATGTGTCTTTCAGGTTGATTGATCTCTTGCTGCTGATGTAATGATAAGATAGAAAACATGAAGCATGACACAACGTGGTTCACCTGAGGAGTTGAGCAGCCTGTAGGGCAGCCAGACTGCAAAGGGAATAGGTGAGGAATGCCTCAGAAACTTGGGTAATGCTGGGAAAAAAATAGCTCCATTTGGCACTAAATGCATTTGGTTTCTCTTTCATTTTCCCAGGTAAGTGTCAGGTGAGAAAGGACATGGGCAAAAGAGATGTTTACTTGTCCTCTTTTGGAATATTTTTTCTTCTTGGACTTAATATTTCTATTATTGAACAACAATAAGTTGGGTTTCTCTATGTTGTATTCTATCACCATCTTAAGAGGTTCAGCACACTAAGTACTTTCACAAAGTGATATGACTTGCAAGATGAGACCTTGGAAGGCCAGAGACCAACAACACCTGACGTGCCTTTAGAAAAATAAAAGCCATCACAATAATAAGACATACCATCATGGTGATGGAAAGCCATGGTCTAATGGCTTGGGGACTAAGTGAAAGAAGAAAGTTATGCAGAAACAACTGAGGTGTCATTCTGATATGGAGACATGGGGCACACACATGGAGCTCAGCAGTGGGACGTGCTCTCAGATACAACTTAGTAGCTTAACTTTCTTTCTGTCTCCATTTTATTTCTTCTGTAAAACATGCATTGGCTGGAGTTACAGGCAGAGCTGGGACAGTGAGAAAAGGAAATTGTGTGGCCATTGAATCCCGTTGTTTGGAATTATTTGGCTTTTCTAAAAGCCTTCAAAATAATTTTTGTGCAAATAATACATTTTTTTAAGTCTGCCTGACTGCTGGAGTCCAGAGACAAGCACAAGAGGGTGAGTCAGTAATAAATAAGGACCAGTTATCTACATTTCTAACATAAACACTGACTGAATTTGCACTGCTCCTGTGTCTCCTACTCCTATCCCCAAACTCCTTGTTGAATCCCTAAATAATATAGATCTTCTGGTTTCCCAAATCATTCCTTAGTAGAAGGAATCTATCACTTTTCCTACTACTTAAGCAAACACAGTGGAGTCAAGTTGTTTGATTTTGGCTTACTTTTTTTAGAAAACTGCCCTATGGCAAATTCAAGACTACAAAGTAATGCTAACAGCATCTCTATCCTGTTAAGCTATCTCAATGGTCAGCTACCTGTGTGCTAACAAACTACATTTCATTTCTCACTCGAATGTTTCTGACCTACCTTTCTGGCTTTTCTGCAAGATGAAAGAGGCTCAGTAATACCAGATAGATAATTACAGCCCTTAAAAAAAATCATCCTGTTTTGCTAAATTCAGTAGGCTGACCTCTACAAATTCCTAATTGTAAAGCATGGGTCCAGCCCTGTCTATATTTTGTCATTCTCTTTGAATTCCTTCCAGTTTTTAAACATGATTTCATAAAGTGTGGACACAGGGCCCGGTGGCAGGATTCCTGCAGCTGTTTTATCAACACTAACTCAGAATAAAAGGAAGTCCTGTAGCATCTGCCAGAGGGCTAACGTGGGTGGTAAAAAACTGCTTCTGCCATACCAGGCTTTCCACCACAAAATTAGCCTTTTTTATGTTTGTTGGTATCACCTCAGAGCAACTATGCCCAGATAGGAACAGTGACCTAAAATGCACAGTGGAGGAGAATGAAGCTCTTGCTTTCTGACTCCAGGACACCTGTCTTTATCCTACTACACCATGACCGCCGCATTTCTCAGCCTGAAAAATACATGTCTTGGAAATTGTTTTGTACAATCAAACTGTATTTTGTCCTGACATTACCAAGTATTAGTTCGTAATTAAAAATTGTGCACTCTTTTCTGAGTTTTACTGCTCCAGCTCACTATGATGAGAGAACTGAGGACTGCGCATACAGTTACACTTAAGCAGTATGACTGCAGTTACTGACTGGAGTGGTAATAGATTACGCCTTTTCTTGCATATTAAATGAACCTAGAGAACATTCCTCAGCACTGAAATTCAGTAATTTAAACCGAATTCTTCTCCCCAGCATTGTTTTTTGGGACCAACTTGCACTGTCCCAAATAATTCTTGGCGCAGACCAAGGATCACTCCCAACAGGCAACTTCCACTCAACCAACCTCTTTTGGAGGGTAAGGGAGATAAATGTTATGAACACAGGCCTTAGTGCCAGAGAGCAGTCGTTGGTATGTTTACTTGACTAAGGCAGAGAAAGCCACAGTGTCTAGGGAAAAGCAAGACTGACCTTGCAACAGAACAGAATATTTTAGAGACAACATGTCTCTGCATAAACCTTTTAGCTTATAAATTAGTCATAAGGATAAGATAACACCTCTTTAAATAGTTTGTGAGCCCTCCAGTGGTGCAGTCTGTGT
Source organism: Phaethon lepturus (assembly GCF_000687285.1). Classification (NCBI taxonomy): domain Eukaryota; kingdom Metazoa; phylum Chordata; class Aves; order Phaethontiformes; family Phaethontidae; genus Phaethon; species Phaethon lepturus. The sequence continues at coordinate 134,338 of NW_010559905.1, forward strand.
TCTGCATTGTGGATGCCAGCCAAAACCAAGCAGAGAAAACAGTGTGTGCAAAACCAAGCCTGGCACGTTGTTGTTTATTGACCAATTATGGCTCTTTGAGATCAGTTCGTGCTACATGGTTCCTTTACACAGCTATTGCTGAAAAAGGAGCAAGGGAAAAAGTTCTCACAGCTTTGTATTTTCTGGCTTCGCAACAGAGAGTTTCAGGCCCTGGATTTTCAACCATGTTACAGACAGAAAGTCTGAATCCCATTGCCACGATCAGACAGAACAGGGCAAATCCTTCCTGGCATGCTTGTCATCTTGAGCATCATCTGTCCATAAACCTTGTTTACCACCAAAGCTTTGATCCTTTATTCCTCCTTTCTGCACCCATCATCTCAGCTGAAGCACTACGCTACAGGCTCATCTCAAAGCCAGGGGCTAGGGAAGTAAATCTCATACTGCTGCTGCTCCTGCTGGCAAATAAAAGAAGCATAAAGCAGAAATCCTGAGAGATGGAAGAGGAATGTACAGACTTGTTCATGGTGGAAACTCATGAGGAAAAGACTGGGGGGAAAAGAGAATGCAAAGCAACTGGCATGACTGTTGTGCTTGGAGTCAGGGTGGGGCAGTCTTTCCTCTGGAGGGTCTGTTTGAATTTCTCTTGTCTCAAAGTAGCTTAGATAGAGGATTCCCACTGCTCCAGCTGATGGCAATGAAGCAAGAGGATGTTTCTGAAAATGGCTGGTAACTTGACTCTTTCCTGACTCCTAGAAGGCCTCTGCAGACACAGGCATAAACATGCTCCACCCAGAGATTGCTGAGCTAACTTCTCTAGACAGCCCACACATTTAAAAAACAAAATACTGTCCTTTCAACACTGAGCGTGTTAGTGTAAGTCTGCCAAATATTGTTGATTTCCTCCTAGTTATGCTTTTAAGAAAATGTATTTGTCAAAAAAAGGAAAGAAATGAAAATATGCTCTCCTCACTCCCTTGGATTTATCTTTGGCTAAAGGAATATTATTTAGGAAGATCCATGCTGAAATATTGGCAGCACACCATTGGATTGTTCTGCTTATGCTGAAGACATGATCTGCATGCCTCGCGTTGGCGAGGAGCATCAGTGCAAAACATCTGGACAACATGCTTCACCTTCTGGACCACCACAGAAGAAACATCAAAATATCTTCAGTAGCAGGACATGAACGCACGCAAGAGAGCACCCCTTTTCCCCTCGTGCCAGACAGGCAAGTCGCTGCAGTTAGCGAGCAGAGCTGCAGTTGCTCTCTGCATCACGCGCTGCCCAGCTCAAACAGGCCGTGAGACTCAATGCACCCAACTGACTTGTGAGAAGATCACGCTACGGACAGCTACACCATGGGCACCCCCTGCTCTCCTTCCCAGGGCCGTAGGTAGAGTGAGGCAGTGCTCCATTCACATCCCCCTCATGCACTGAGGGAGGGGGTCGATTTCAGGAGCCGGAGGGAACAGTATTTTGGCAGAGGCAGGTACCAAGTTCTACTGGTTTTAATCTCACCAAGGGCTCTGCTCAGCTGGCACCTCCCAGTGATCTCTTTAGAAGTGTTGACAGCAATTCTAGTAGCACTCAGGAAGGCCCCAAGAGAAGTTACAATGTGCTGAAAGAGAGGCAAGCCATGCTCCCACTGCTATCTTTAGCCTGGCTTCCTAGGAAGATCACACTGTCTGTCTGTCCATCTGTCTGTTGGCCTGTCCATCTGTCTGCCAGTACCCTCTCCTCCCCCATGTCCTCAGTAATTTTTGAACCCATTGCCCAATTTCAACCAAAATTGATAGATAACACAAAGGTCATAAGATCTCATGCATTTAATGAAAAACGGCTGTTGGGTAGAGGAGAAAGATCAAAATGAGTGCTGTTGTAGTGAGCTAAACAGCTTTCTCTTCCGCTTTGGGTCCCATATGTCCAATTAGCACAGATGCAACACACGCTTCCTTGTCTCATCAGTAGCGAGGGTACATGGAAGAGAGTGAGAGGTTTAGGACTTGGCATAGAAGATGCAGGAGAGATGGACCCATCCTATTTTGCATGGTCACACCTTATCAGTCATGTCCAAAAAGATTGACTCTTCTGATTATCTAGCATTACACGTTTATGTTGGACAGTCACAGTTTTTAATACTACCCACAGTCAAATCATGTCAGGTTGATCCATCATTGGCAGCCAAACCAGAGATGGACACGGGTGAGCTTAAGTTTGATCTTGCAGAATCCTGTTACAGGGTCATTACTTTACATTTTCTCTGAAGTCAGGTGGCTTTGTCACTCACAAGGGATGGGACCACTAAAAACTTGTGTCAGTAAGGTATATATGCAGTGGAAAACAAGGTCATACACACACATACACACACACGTACACATACGAATGATAAACCAGAACTTCATGCATTACTACTCTTTATACACAGTTCCTAGAGGCATGCACTGTGACACAGATCCAACTTTCACGGTACCTGTTATTGTCACTAGGACCCCAACATTTGCTAGCAGCAAAGGGATGAGGCAGTCAGGGACCTTCTGTTCCATTTCAGGTTCTCACGAATGTGGCGCCAGTAGGTTATTTCCACAAAACAGGGGGTTTTGTCCCACTCTCTCCAGCTTTTCTCTGTACTCAACTGTCCTGTCTACTGTCTCCTTCCCTTGGATTTGTCATACTTTCTTCTTGGCCAATACTTTCTACTGTCTCTCATCTGAACTCACCTTCTTAGCACTCTTCTGTGCCTCCTCCATGCCCAGGACCTTTGGCCACCTCCCCTGCAGCTCCCTGTCCCTTGTACCCCTGTACAAGGAGTATTGACTCCTTCTTTCAAAGCTGTTGATAAACTAGTGTGTGCCTGCACACAGAGGAAAGAACATATACCCAATATGTATGCACTGATACCAATGAATGCACTAGCTCTTTGTACCTCATTATTGCAGATCATTCCTAGACTGACATTTTAACGAACACTCATCATGCTAAGAATAATAATAATAATCAGCATTAGCCCTGAGTTATACATAGCAGTTAGCTTTAGCTGGGAACACTGAGAAGTGATGGTTTTTAGTAGCTGAATGACAGGAGAGTGTCTGTGACGTGTTTACATGATAAGCCTAAGAATAGTCCAACTTCGTAGGAAGTCACTGAAATGTCCAACAAAATGAGAATTAAAACTTTGGGCGAGGGAATCAAATCACGTCAAGAGCTGTCTTATGATTAAGTATTACGGCTTATGTTACAAAGTTCTTCCATTATACCACTTGAGTTTCTCAATGTCTGTTTAGAGAGACTGCAACGGAAATGTTACTAAAACGCTGCTGTTGTCACGGTTTCTCTGCCACCAGAAGAATAATGTAGCACAGGCTTCCTGCATTACTTCAACTGTACGGACACAAAGTTTGAGGTTTTTCTAACTTTAAAAATATATTTGTGGCTACCTTAACCACACACAAACAAACAACCAATCAACCTACCACAGTGAAAAGCCAAATTGGAGGGACTCAGATATTGCATATACAGGAAACGGGTGGAACTGGCACAATGTCTTTAAACAGGGTGAAAACAGCTACCTTGATTGCTAAAAGAAACCTTTTGACCATTCCTTGTTCAACTCTTCCCTTGATTACAATAATCTCATCCTGTGGTCACCCCATTTCTCCTTTCATGCTAAACCAAATGTGCAACTTTTTGAGTTTCTTCATCCATTTCCTACTGCTTTGTCTCCTACATCTTTGTTGTTTCCATTGAGCTTTGAGATTGTTTTTACCATGCATGCTATGCTTGGATGTGGAAGTGGGGTAGACACTGTTTAGATAGCAGGACTCCATTGATGTGGAAGTGCCTCAGAGAGCTGTCCATAGCTGTTTGCAGCAGCAGAACTGCTCACAGTAGCAGTCCATCAGAGCCAGACACTTGTGGTGACGTGCTGCATTCAGTGAGCTCAGTGCTATTAACAGTCTTACAATATCCCAGCAGATGAGGAAGGGTTTTGTCTGAACTGTGTCCCTTTGAGTTTACTGTGGGAGACCAAGAATGACTCTTGGACTGCAAAGAGTGAAAAGCTATAGACTCCCACGGAAAAAAAAAAAAATCCTGGATGCTCTAGAGCAGCTATGCGTGCACCAATCACGCAGCTCACAGCTTGGCCGGGAAACCAGGCTTAGAGAGCATTTTCTACTTACAATAGGAATCCAGCTGTGCTTGAAAAGCTATGGAAGAGCATCAGCAATGAAGAAACCTTAGAAAAACTGTGAAAAAGTGGAGCAAAGAGATTGTTTCACTAACCTCCCTTCTCCATAGGGACCAGGAGGAATAAAGCAATGCAAGTGGATCTTTCTTAGATGAACTCAACAGCATGAAGACAAGGAATACCAAGGAGAATCACTAAGTTTCACCGCAAAACTTCCCATGTAATACATGCAGGGATCATGCCTTGGTTCATTTCTGGGCACATTTTTTAAAAGGGGCTGCTTGCCAAAGACTTCAAACAAAACCTGCAGTTCGGCCGCAAGGACCCATTATTAGCATCTTCCTCCAGGGAGGAATTTATTTGCTGTTGACTGGAAGTTGCTTTGACATTTCAGCCACTCCTCTTCCGCTGTCTCCAAAATGCATGGCACACAAGGAGAATGAGGTCTGGTCATCAGACAGATCCTTCTGCACCCTGTGAGCAGGTAAGACTTCAACCATAACATGGCTAGATTACTTCTGGAAAATAACTGGTTCTCATCATCTTTTGTTCATCATTCCCCCTTTGGAATAGACTGTGTGTTCCTGTGCCTGAAATGATTTCCCTTTCCTCCTTCAAATCCCTCCTTGTGGCTCATTTTTCATGTGCTTTCCTACGATAGTCTCCCCTAGGAAGCTATTTGCTCCCATCTTTGCCTTGATCTTTAAGCACGTAGAGGTGGCCAGCTAAATAGAGCAAATGCCTCACTGGGACCCAGCCCGTTCCCATGCACTGGAACGGTGCCACGAACACCTGTGGTACTTTCTAAATAATACAACAGCAGGAGAAAATGCAGTCCCAGCCCTGATTCTTGGCTGCACGCAAAGCCCTATTTACTCTGCGCTCTGTGAAAGGGCCCTAACATGAGAGTCGTTATAGTTTATATCCATTTTCACATGCAAAAGACTGAAGGCAGCCATCAAGGAAAGAAGACCTATATCCCCGGTGCCCTTAGAATTACAAAAAACATTTCAATGTCCTTATAAAAATGACAGGCCTAGAATAAGATAGTCTTTAAAATTCATAATCTCTTCAGCCATTACTGCCACAAACCAAACTAGTCTGTGAAACTAGGTGCTGTGACAGTGGCATGGCTTTGTGCATCTTCACCTGAGCTCCTCCGTAGCGCAGGCTACCTAACCACACCAAATCAGTCTCAGGTCTAACCCAGGGAAGTACAGTTGATCTAGGACATTCTTTAGGAAAACATCTTGATCTGAAGGTTTTAGCTCATGGAGAATCTTCCATGCCCCTTGGCAAGTTAATCTCATTGGCTTCCTCTCCCCCGTTAGACACCAAGAGACGACAGGCCTACTTGTCCTTCAGAGGTGTCTGCATCTCCCCATGGTCCTTAAAAGGATGCTTGACTTGGACAAGACACAACATTTAGACAGCTAATGCTACTGGGATGGATCTCACCATACTGAGATCTCTCTTAAACTTTGCTTCTGTAATCTGGATTCGTTTGGCTCTTTAAATTTTTTAATGCAAGAAAAGACCTGGTCATCTAATAATCTAGGACCACATCTGTGAATAAACTCTCTAATGAGAGTAAATTGTTTAATTCTCATAGGAAAAAACAACAGGAAATTGTGCAATGTCACAAAATGAAGCAAAGATGACCTGGAACCCTGCCCTTGTGTTCCTAAGGTGCCCCAAGATACTACAGACCAGCTCTAAGAAAGCAGATATAGTGAATCTCACTGGTACGCTTTCCTGGCATGTCACTTACCTTAATATGGCTGCATGCAGAAATAAGTACATCCTTACATCTCAGCAGATAAACACCAAGTATGGAAGTTATTTGCATGTATGCAGCCCTTAAAATATGAACAATATATAAATACTGGCTTCTTCACTGTTACCTTGAAAACATCTTACAGTGCCTTTTCAACACATGCTGTCCCACAGAAAGGTTATCTGCTCCTAGGAATCATACCTTATTTTTTCCCTCTATTACAGCCGTTCGCTCAGTGATGCTCTGGATCCTATTTCCTATGTTGCTGCCAGCTTTCAGAATGAAAGATCCTTCGGTATAAGAGCAAAAGCCGTGCCTGAAGACAACAAAAATCAAAGTTTTATTGATTTGGTGATAGACTGAAACATTCAACACGAGACAAATCAATTCTTCTAGAAACAGTGATCAGTCAGGGAAACTGCAGGTGCTGTGATGACCAGGCAAGTATAATTACTTTTCATAAAGTCTTGAGGTTTGGAGCCTGATGACTGGATCCACTTCCACGGCCCCTCCTTGAATATTAGCTCTCTGGAGTCAGTGTTAACATTTAACCCACTGTGGAATGGGAAGTCAGAATTTACAATCTGAGACTAATTACAGGGCTGTGTAAGACCAGCATGCCATTTCCAATGCTTATGTTTTCAGCCAGTCGTGGTTCAGGCTTGGCTTCAAACATGAGTTTATATTATTTTCAGCATTAAGCTCAAGACAAGTCATGTTTGTTTCAAGATCCATTCCATAATGTATTGGATGGTGTTTCACTATGTGCAGGTTCTTTTTGTTATAATGAAAAATTATGCAAGTTCTCATTTCTGAGTATTTTCTTCAGTTCAGTTTACAAAATGGCAAAATACCAATACTGGGATTCACTGCTTACAAGACACAGAAAAAATAACTGTAATCCTGCATATTTGCAAGACAATGTTAAACAAAACTATACCTAATTGCCAAAGGGATTTAAATGTTCATTTAATCTGAAAGAATCGGTCATGTTAATGAATGGAAATCTCAGGGAAAAAGTGTTTTTGCCTTATGCAACCAATTGGCTTCTAATCAGAACATTCAGGTGTGGTCATGGTAGAGCTAATTTGTTTCCCAAAGCCTAATTTGGTACACATGGAAATAAACACATTGGAATGCTTTTTAAATGCTGTCTGTCCCAATTCTTCTTTGAGGATAGTTTTGCTTTTCATCCAAAATTTACTTGTTGCTTGTTCAATTCCAGCTTCAACAGTAGAGCTTAACCCTTCAGCAGGGTCAAGCTCTTTCAAATATGATATGTTCCTTTGATCTTCCATGGATTTGAAAGATAACGACTGTAGTATCTGCAATCAAATCGTTCTGAAACGTGTATCTGTTGTTTGGAGAAATGACCTTTAAAGCCTGGTGACTGGATAACGGCATGTGATGCAATCCTGACCAAAGAATGAGGTTCATTTCCCTTCAGCTAACTGTGCAGTTTGCTTAAATTTTGTGTTGTTTATAATATCGATGGCACACTAAATTTTCATGCTTGTTTTTAATTGTGTGGCTTTACGTCAAACTGGCAACTATCTTAGTAGATATTACAGCTTAAAGAAATTATGATATGTAAACTAACTTGGGCTGTGATCATTAGCACAGATATATGATTGTCTGTCCAAATTTGACATCCATCGAGAGGCTCAGTGAGCTGAAAAAGCCAAAAAACAGGAGCAGGCCATGGTCATTCATGCATGGAGAAGGGCAGGGAGCAATAGCATGGCAAGAAAGGCCTATCTACACAAACATTTCTTCCAGACTCTGGTTTAAAAGTCAGCTCCTAATACATGATTGCTGGGGCCAGGGTGGATGAGAGACAGCTACATTAAGACAGCTGATGCATTCAGATGGGAATAAATGGTTAAAAATTGTTCAGAAAGATAAAAAACCCATTTTACATTGCACATTTAATGCTTTAAGAAGTCTGGTTCTGTAAGAAGACTAGAGCACAGAAGACATGATAATGTTGGTAAGCTGATAACATTTACATGCCATAGCAGATATCAGAACTTATTTCATGATGCCAGTACTGTAGGAATACAAGCAGGCAGTACAAAGGCACACCCTCATGACTGGATATTTGGGCAATCTCTGTACAGGAAGGCAAGACCCCAAAATCTCATTTCATCTATACTAAAAAATAATCTTATTTTCATCCTTTCAAACAGATAGAAAACTGGTATTTTTCCTCACAGACTGAATTTATGTTTCTTTGTTACCATGCTGAAAATTCGTGCTCTTTACTGTAAAAGTCCTTACAGAGACTCATATTTTGGTAAAGGACAGAAAGAAGGTACAATGCGTATTCAGAAACTGCTTGTGCGGCTCTGAAAGGCATCTCCAATCTCCTTTCTTGTGTCTCTGGAGCCTCCAGGCTTAGTTATTATTATACTCTTCCTCATAATTCTTTCAAAAAGACTGTATATGTTTAGGTTGCAATGTCTTAGGGATGAGGACAGTGTTATGTCTTTGTTGATGTTTAGCACAATGGGGTGCTGATTACTCATTAATACCATAATACAAACCACCATCATAATTACAATAACATCTCAATAACAAGAAAAACACATGTAAAACACTAGATGAAATATTAGTCCTGGAGGCACATATGTGAGCTCTACTGACTTCACATACCATACTACCTCCAACCTGCTGATTACAATGTCAATGCAATTATAGTAGAATATCGAATATACTTGATAGCTCTTGTCCATGGTTTTAATAAAAAAGGAGTCACAATCAAGCCGAGAATACGTTATCCAACAGCCCACAGTACACAGTGGGAGATGTGAGTACTGTCATACGCGCCGCTTCGGCTCCAACGTCTGCTGGATCAGCAAACGTTTACAAATCATTTGATGGGCGGCTGCCAGGCGAAGTCTAGGACAAGACTCAGACTCATCCCTTTGGATGCAGAACCAGATGCTTTCTCCCCTCAGCTGCCAAATGCTCTCACTTTAACCTCAAATACACGAACACAGCTTAGGGACAGGGAACACGAGCCACCTCCAGTCTCCTAAGCTGGTTACTCAGGTTAGTACCGGGTCATCCTTCCTCCTGCTGCTGCCAGCGGTGCTGCGTGAAGCCGCTGCTTGAGCCGGCAGCAGCGGGTAGAGATGGGGAAGGGACAAATGGGAGTAATTAAGAGTCCTGCCCCCTTAAGCTTCAGCTTCTAAGAACAGGCATTTTGTAACAGAAAGAGAAAAGGCTCTGCTGAACTCAGATGTAGTCATCAAAACAAATGTTTTTGTTAAGTACACATGCTTGGAAAGAAAGAGTGAAAAATAAAAATATAAAAATTTACTCTGGCTGGGACCAAAATACACAACCATCTTCCCGTTAATTCAATTGATCTTTCATTGTGTGTGTCCTCAGTTAACATCAGCTACATATTTTTATGCTTTGTAAAGAAATAATTTCTTCAGATTATCCACTCAGTAAAATAGCCAGGGTATCCTATTTGTAGCAAGAACTGCCTGTGTTTGCAGGGAAATCCCTCTGAAGTTTGGATATTTGAATCTTACTCCAGATATCTCCGGAGTGCATGAATTCCTGAAATGTTTGGTTGTGGGATGAGCCTCATTGCTTTGCATCTTCAGGAACGCTTACCGCAGGGTTACTGCCAGGTTAATGAAAAAGCACATAGTGTGCACAGCGATGGATAAACAAGCTGATACCCGCCAGCACATTTCTAAGCACTTCTTACACCTGTTTCCCCGCAGATCCTTTCACATCCCTACTTTGGGGGTGCGACTATGCCCGCATAGAGATCCTATATAATAAAAGCTAAGGGGGTGTGAGTACAAACGTATGTTTATAAGCATAACGCAACCTCAGAGCAAGGTAATCAGACCCTGCTGTCTCAGCCGAGCACTGGGAGAAGCAGAGCAATCAGGTTTCCCAGCCCCTAAGTAGTTTTTTCCATGTGCCTGCGTGCGTGCTCGCATGCGCGTTGCCGGTGTGCGCGCGCACGCACCCCCGCACGCACTGGCACGCTTCGTCCTTTGTGTCGAGAGCCTGAGAAATAGGCTATTCCTTTGTAAAAACAGAAGCTGTTAATTGTCCCGTGGGTTTTGAGAGAAGCCCAGCGCTGGGGGAAGGAGGGGTGAGAGCGGCCCGGCTGGCGCTGGGGGCCGATG
>NW_010559906.1:0-11626 GCF_000687285.1 Phaethon lepturus
CTTGTGTGTAAGGGCAGCTGGGACAGTGAGGGAGGCCGGGAGGAGATTCACCTGCTTCCATTTCCCCTCATCTCTTAGGTCTCCTTCTTCTGCCCAGCAGCAAGAGGACAGGGGATCCCTTGCTGCTTGTGGAGCCTCCACCAGCTGCCCCTGCTTCAGAGATGGAAGGGTGTGGCTCCACCGATCCATCTCCCTCTCACGCTCCCTGATGCTCCTCAGCGTCTCCACTTCCTCTTTCAGCTCTGCCACCAGGCTGAGCAGGTCGCTCACCTGGTCACACCGCACGCAGGTGGTGTCTCTGCTGGTCTCTGGCACAAGCGACATGCTCAGGCACTCTTTGCAGCTGGATACTTGGACAGCCGCGTGCCTGAGCGAGAGCTCTGTCTGTGTTGCCGCATTTTTTTTGGCCACGGTTTTCAGCCAAGTGGCGACCATGGCTGAGCCTCCTCTGGGAGGACAATGGCCACTTATCAGAGACCCTCTAGTGCCGGGGGGGAGGGGACTGCACCCTGCCCGCACGCCTTCTCTGCACGCCCTGCCTTGGCGAACTGACGCGCAAACTGACGCGCTACGTCCTTCTGATGCACCACATCCTGTTTGCCCACCACGTCCTGTTTGCCCGTCGTGTTCACCGCGCTCCAGGTTGCTCGTGCTCCCGGGGCTGCTCTTGTAGGCGAGGGGCTTTGGCCGCTGCTGCTCCTGTCCCCACCTGCGTTGAGTCAGAGCTGCTGCTCATCAGGAGCCCACTCCGCCGGCCTGGGGGGGGGCCAGGACACCCTCTCTCTCCCTGTTCTGTTGCCTTCACAATTTGGCTGCTTCAGGAAGGGTCCTCCAAAGTAAACAAAGTAAAAAAAATCCAGAAGTAAACATGCCATAATACCTTACAAATATACCCTTGCTGTGTCTCACTAAGTGCCACTGCATTTCTCTTCTAACATCCCAAAGGAGGAAAAAGAGAGAAACTAGTTTCTCATCAGTACAAAAGGGGAAATTATATTTTGTGAGTAAGTTGCTGTTAAGGTCCTCACATGACCACCATAATAAAAGCTTCATCTTAACACATCTGACCTCCCTCTTTCACCACATTTAAGATACTTCTTGTTTAAGACATTGTGCAAAAAGGTCTCAAGTGGCAGAAATAACCTAGCATAATTGATTACAACTGTACAGTTTACCAGTACTTGAGTTGTTTTATTTGTTTCTTCTAGAAAAAAAGTTATCACTCATATACTGTTTTTATTTCATATCAGACATAACCCCCCCCCATTTTTCTGATTTCATATACATTTATTTACACAGGCAAATTTTTAATGAATTGTGTCTGGAATTTCAAAGGAATAATTGAAATGAATTAAGCCAAATTGAAGTAATTGGAAGGGCAAAAATATTATTTGACTACATACCTTTAATCTTAAGTCAAAAATTTACCTATCAGAATATAGATGCAATGGATGATGAAGGCATAAAATCTAAACAGTCTCCAGAGACCCTGTGTTACACACAGAGGCCTCCTGAATTTGCCTGATAGTTTATAATTACATATATTTTTATTGGGAAAATTACTTCATGATCTACTTAGAAGTGATTTAAATGTTTCTCAAGAGAAGTTAATCAGCTAATTACTTCCTTGCATTTTATTTCAAATAATTCAATAATTCTAAATTAAATCTTGTTTCTGTGTTGAAAATTATTAAAAAGTTAGTAATATTAATGAAGTACAGCTAGAAAGTATCTAATTTACTCACAGCTGGTTACTCTTTCCATCTTTGATCATACTGCATCACTTGTATCAACCCACTTAGTTTCTTCACACATGTCCATTATATTAGTGTCAGACTGTTGCTACAAAAGATTGAGAAAAAGCATAAAGAAGTAACACTTTATAAGATTTCTCTGTGTTCTAAAGATCTGTTTGGATTAAAAAAATGTTAATGGTGTTATTTCATAGAGACTTCTTCATTAGTGTGAAGGCAGTCTCTATGCAAACAGAACACATATCATATCATAAGGCTATTTAGTGCATCACAGACTGTAGTTTCTCAGGTTCAGGTATGCTTTTCACAAATAGCTCTGTCCCATTGAGGGTTTTTTGGTTTTGAAGGTCAATCAAATTTTTCTCCATTTATTCCTGTGATACTAAGTTTCAGATTAATCCAAATACCTTCCCTCATGGTAAATTATATGCATGAGAAATATGCCTTCTTATGTGTCAGATTACCCAGAATCAATTTAATAATTTTTAAATTTCAGAGCAATAGATTACCAGTTTGCAGTATTGGAAGAAAATATCTGAAAGTAAGAAAATAACAAGAGTGTGATTGAAAAATATGTGTTTAAAAGTTCATTTTTGACTTCTCAAGTGTCTCTACATGTCTCTCAGATTAAGCCAGAATTTCCATCTGGGATGCAGCTCCATCAGTTAGACACCTCAGTTTATTTATCTGACTGTAGATGTTTACATGTGAAATCAGCTATCTAAACTCATCCTGAGTTTAATGTAAATCTGTCCTAAATCTACTTGTGTCCATACAAAGGTGTCTAGAAACATTTGATAAGACCTAGAGCTTAAAATATATCCACACAATAGAAGCAGATATAACAAAGGACTTACGGGAGACCCCTGTGCTTCTAGAGTGACAGCTTGATGCCAGTCCTAATTTGCTGGAGTATGTCAAACAAAGTTCTGGAGGCCTCAATGTGTACAACTACATTGAAGCTTCCTTGTTAAAGAGGGCTTTTGGTTACTCTGACAATCACTATGTTACTAACATAAAGCAAACGGATATCCTTTTCAAACCCAAGCTGAGATTCTTGAATTTTTTAAATTTTCTTTCATGCTTAAGAAAATCTTTCCCATATAGTGTTGATACAACATGAGAAACCAGAAAGTGTTACTTCCTACCCTTAATTCTTGACTCAGATTATTTATTTCTGTTACAGTCCGAAGGCATGTTGATAACATTTTATGAAACTTGGGTTTAAAACTAGGGAATCTGCAGATTTAGTACTGTATTTGTAATTAGCAGTATTCTTTAAGACCCTTAGAAAGACTGAGTGTGGTAGCCAAACTGCTGAAATTTGGAATAGGATATTTTTTAGGTAGGGATTCTATAACTTCCTGCTTTTACAGACCTTTGTTTTTACAGGATCACTGGTTGAAAATAATCATCAAATCTTGTAATGCTGTCTAATGTCTGCACACCAATAATTTAGTACTCATAATATGAGGGACTCACACCATCTACATTATGATTCCTGTTGCAAGTGTAACATTTGCATATGTTGTCTTTAGTTAACTTTTTCAGAAGCCTGAAACTAAGAAATTAGTTTTCTCTCTTGTTAGGACTTTCTATTCATGCCTTCAATGTCTTCTCCTTCAAATAAGGAAGGAAGAAATTTTAAAAAAATTGTTACTCCTTGTTGTGGTTTAACTGCAGTAGGCAGCTAAGCTTCACATAGCCACTTGATCACCCCGTCACACTAGGATGGGGAAGAGAATCAGAAAGGTAAGAGTGAGAAACCTTATGGGTTGAAATTTTAATAGATAAATTGTATTTATTTCATTCAATTTATTTCATTTTAATAGATAAACAAAGTTGTGCACAAAAGCAAAGTAACATAAGGGTTTCATTCACTACTGCCCATTGGCAGACAGGTGCTTAGCCATTTCTAGGAAAGTAAGGCTCCATCACATGTAACAGTTGCTTGGGTAACCCAGGTAACTTGGTGTAGAATGTCCCTTTGGTCAGTTGAGTCAAATGTCCTGGATGTGTCCCCTCCCAAATTCTTGTACACCCCTAGTCTTCTCGCTGGCAGGGCAGAAACAGAAAAGGCCTTGACTCTGTGTAAGCACTGCGCAGCAATAGCTAATACATCAGTGTGTTATTAACAGTGTTTTGGTCACAAATCCAAAACATAGCCTCATATGAGGTGCTGTGAAGAAAATTAACTGTATTTTAGTTAAGCCAAAACCAGTACACTCCAGGACTTTTAATAAATTGCCAAGGCTTATAAGAGATAAATGAACTTTCCAAATAAAATTGAATTAAATAAAAGATCCGCTTCTTCCTGATTTTTCCCAGTAGCTAAGATATCTTTTATGTTACCTTTTGAAAAAAAAAAGACAGAGCTGCAGACTTACGAAAAATATGTTGTACAGGATATTATGAGAAGAGTTAGAAACTCCATTTTGAATGTGGAGGTGGTTGTTTTACCTAAACTGGTAAGTCCAGTGTTATTTCAATCTAGATTTCCACTGCAATCAGAATTCTTTTGTCTCTTTAACCTGAAGACTTTTTTGACACATTAATCTTGAATCACTGCAACGAGGCCATTTCAAAGTCTTGACTTCAGCTTCTCAACCTCATTGAAGTATTTACATTGAATCATAAACTAGAACATCAGAGAACAATTGTGATTGTTATTTATTAGACTTGCTGTCATTTGAAAACTCCTCCTGCACCCTCTCAAAAAAAATCCTCAAAGCACATTAATTCATACTAGCATGTGATGTTTATATTTCAGTGGAAACGCTGAAATTCATTGTTTATACTGTAGCCTGTTGTATTAGTTTCTGTACAAATACGTAGGAGGAAAACCAACCTAGCAGTGACACTTGCTATTTGCATTGTCAATGCAGAGATTCAGTCGTAGGCATGTAACATCAGAAATACTTATTTTAAGTATTTGTTCTTTATGTAGACTGGTGCAAGTCACTACTTTCCACAGCTTCAACCCACAAACAAGTTTACTAGCTGCCCAAATCTTTCCAGTAAATTAATAAACTAATTTTGGCAATGTGAGCTAGTAGTTTTACTATAATGCCCGTTAGGACTTGTTCAAGGACTTTGAGTTCATTTCATAGAGGATTGGAAAAAATATCAGAGAACAATAACTTTTACAAGTGGCAGACATGGACTGTATTCAAATGAATGAACTAATGTCTGCCCCTGCTCCCAAACTGTTATAATAATACTGCGTTTGACAGTGATAACTTTGAAATAAGAACTTGTCTGTAAGACAGAGGAGTGACAGGAAAATGCCTACATTTCTCCTGAAGTTTTACTTTCATTTAATACACTGTAAATAGGAATAATGAACAAAAATTTGTCATCAAATACTTAAGACAGAATTCTGTAATGCTGTAAGGTGTTGGATAATATGAACACAAAAAATTGCAACATACTGTAATACATTCTGTTAATATGGAGCTGGAGCACAGCTCAGACATGATTTACATTTTCAAATATTTACTAGGAGTATTGTGGAGGTATGATATACAAACTACAGAAACCATTAACCCAGATCTTTAGTTCTGAACACTGATATTAGCTCATTAATTTTCCTGCAATTTAAATGTGTTTTCATTAAACCAAAATTTTGCCATTGGTATTAAGTGTGAGTCAAAAGGTTGATATTCCAACTTCACTTTTGTTGTGTTCTGTGAATGTTCAATCTGCAAGCTATTAAGATGAGATATACCAATCAGATAAAAATCATGTACAATCCAAGTCCTGGCTGGGTGCATTTGATTGCAATCAAGAATAATCTGATCATCTAACCAAGAGTGCTGGAAATAAAATATATTTTGAATTTTATGATATCTCACTTAAGGGATATGTAATTTTGTCCTCCTTCATTCTGAAGGTTTTGGTTTGCAGTCTTGTTGTTTTCCTACTCATGCAATGACCCCTGAACAAAAAATAAGTTATGTCCATAAATACATCTGTATATCACACATATATGTCATGATGCACACAAGCACACCATCCTATGAATACCACATCTTAACATATATAGACATGTTTTAACATTAGTTTATAAATATCCTGATAATTTTTATGCCTTTTTAAGGCATTTTTTTAAGGCATAAAAATAGCAATACAAAAATATTTAAATAAAATATATTTTTAGTATACAGACATCATTTGATGTTAATTTTACTCTCTTTTTTGTCTTCCTGACTTTGATGTGCAGATTTCTGTTATTTTAAACACTTGTTATATAAAAAGGATATTTTTACATCACAGCTGTCCCTCTCATCTGTAATGATGCTGTCCTAATCTCAATAAGATTTCTATATGTTTATCATTAGGAAAATGAATTTGTATAACAAAAAACTGTGCTAATATCAGTCTTACTTTAAAGAAGGTAACAAACCTACCATTTCATGGATATTTTTGTTCATGTATTATCAACCAATAATAGAATCTCTGCAGAGATGACACCATTTTTTATTTCTGTATCAAAAGCATTTCAGAAAGAAAAGGGAATTCATACAAGAGAAACTGCTTAGTCCAGGAGGAACTAAGGTCTGACTGTGAAAACTCTGTAAATATTCTTAATAAAAACAGAGACAGCACTTGTTTCCCAGATCAATTATTTTGAGAGGTTGGCTAAGATAAATCTTTATTTTCTTTTAGGCATCAGACATGTGGCACAGAGTGGTATTAATACAGTATGTTTCTCAAAAAAAAAAAAAAAGCTGGATAAACCCACTTTTGGATTATTGTCCAGTTTGCATATATTTTTTTTATTCAAGCAAACCACATTCTACTTCTCTTTAAAAACCATTTTCTCAATGTCTTCCAAAATATGGACTTTGACTATGCAAACAATATATTGCACAATTGATCGTTCTTTTTGAGGGGAGTAAGAAAACATTGAACTCTTCTCCTATGACCAAAGCTTGAACTGTGCTGTTAGTTATATAGACACCTGCAGAGTAAAGAACAAAAGGATGCTTTTGGGTGGCAAGTCTTTCCCTTCTGCAGCATTCCTATCATACTATGGATTAATTTCAGAAGTATTTACCTTTATTAACCAGAGCAGAAAATTGGGTGACTAGCAATGAAGTAGATGGCTAGATACATGAAGAAAGAAAACCCCTCCTAAACAGAAGACAGACTTTCAGAAACATTCTGAAAGTCTGAAACATTCTGAAACATTCTGAAATATGAGAGATTGAATTTGACATTTTGTGTATTAGATTTAAAATACACATTTTCAGCCTTCATTGTAAACCCTAGAATTTTCAAGAAAGAAATCCCTGTTGCCAGAAACATCTCCCTCCAAGTCATCCTTTATCTTCCACGTCAGAACTTTAACATGTTTAACCTCCCCCTGCAAAATTCATTAAACATACGAAGTCTGAGGGTTAAAAACGCTTATAGAAGGAAGGAAAAGTGGGTGTATGATGATAAAAAGGCAAAGAGGATTACTTTTTTCAAGTCTGGTGTATATGCTTTCTATTTTAAGCAAACTTATAGTCAAGAAAAATAGCTTCATGTGCAAGTTGTCACACATGGTTTTGGTTCACTGTGACATATCACCTTTCTATCACATCAGTTCCTTTATTTCAAAGTGAACACAACACCACTTTTCAAAGAAGTGTTGTGATCTCTAATTATGAATATTTCAAAATCATCTTTAATGTTTTTGAACATATTTTACTGTTCCTGTTTCTAAATAAAATGCTAACAAAATCTGTTTTATCTAGCTAATACGATTAAAGACTCTTGACAGACACTGTAGAAAATACAGGTAGTAAAGCAGTAGAAGCAGAGGGAATTAACTTATTAAATCATATTCTAGTTTTGTTATGGAGGCTGCTGTAAAGTAACCATATTCATGCCCTCTGTGACTTTTATCAACTATGCATATCATCCAGTAAAATTCTGTGAACTATATCTCCAGCAAGCGGTGTAGCAAAGAAAGGAATGGATCACTGTAAATGTAAAAGATGATGATGGAAAACAGACAACTTGAAAAATCATTTGCTGTAACTTCATGTCTTCATGGACATTTTAAGTAAACCTGTAGTTGAGTTACTGACAAAAGAAGCAGATTTTCTTTCCTTATCCCAGGACTTTGAGTTTTGGGGTTGTTTTTCTTTTCCCTGTAAACAAACAAACAAAAATTGTGCTCTCATCACAGGACTAATACACATTGGAATTACCTTCTATACGTGTGCATGTTTTCTTGGATTAGTTTTGTTCCATACAAATGCTTGCTTTTCTTCACTGTCTGCAAAGGAAATCTAGGATGATTTAACTTAATTTAACCTAACTCACCAAATTACAGACTTCTTCATGTGGTCAAATGACTCTTATCAATAATATCTGGAGATAGCCCTAGGGTTTTTTCCACCTTAGACTTTCATGAAAGAACTCACTAGGTTCCTGACAGTTGACTGGTAGTCAATCATCAAGTAGCTTGTCAGCAGCCCTCTATCAAGTGGAAACCATTACAGACTTCCACTACAACTTCTGAATTGAAGTAAATAAGTAATTGCAATCCCCAGATGAGACATTAAAACATTTTGGGCCTAAGCAAATTACATTTCTTTATTTTCTTTCCTATTTATAAGACAGCACTGATGCAGCATAATATTTTATCCTCTCTACCTAATACTGTTTTGTTGCTTTTCCCTCAAAATTTACCTTGTATAGAAACCATTAAGCTGATGCAGAAGGGGACTTGAGACCAAAAGTTAAGGAAAAACAGAAACACTGGGGTTTTTGACTCCTCCCTCCCTCCGTCCTTCCCTCCCAACAAGAAAACGTGAAGTACTGAATTATATGTTGGAGATTCCAGCTGACAGTAATGTAATGCAAATATGTTGCTGTGTTTTTCCTTTAGTTCATCATTAATCTAGACTAATCAAATCATATTTTGTTTGTTTTATTTGGTAATCAAAGAATACAATTAGCATATAAGAACATATGAAATTATAAAGAAGTTACAAATGTTTTTAGTACCAACCCAAGAAGGTGCCGTGTGAATGCACTTCTTAGACCCAATGTTTCTTAGTTTTTCCAAGTAAACTCATCTCTTCAAAGATAATTTTCAGTGGGTTTGGTGCTAAATCATAAACAAATCATAAAAATAGTTCTGAAGTCTTCAATAACTTTTCTCCCTCTATTTTATTTTTATTTTTGGTTTTGGTTTTGGTTTTGGTTTTGGTTTTGGTTTTGGTTTTGGTTTTGGTTTTGGTTTTGGTTTTGGTTTTGGTTTTGGTTTTGGTTTTGGTTTTGGTTTTGGTTTTGGTTTTGGTTTGTTTTTGTTTTTGTTTTTGTTTTTGTTTTTGTTTTTGTTTTTGTTTTTGTTTTTGTTTTTGTTTTTATTATATGTAATGTAGTGCATGGCAATGTGAAAAGCTAGTAGGCTTAAAAGAGATTATTTCTCATTTGACATTAGGATACTTTTTCAGACTATTACAGATCTGTACATGTTTTTACTTAGAAAGATTTGTCTGCTGTTGTGTTTTAGAAAAATTCCACAAAAGCTGGCTTTGAATTTTAATACCATGAAGACACGGTATTCATTAAGCAAAGATAATAGTGAGAACAGTATGAAAAAGGGATTACTAACAGTAATACACAACAAAATTAATGCTCTTAACTAGCTGTTTTTTAACAATTCTTTTTCACAAATCTGTTCATCGATTAAGGTGAAAGTCCAGCAAATCCCTGAAGTATACATTTAACTTCAGCCACACATCATGCTTTAAATACATCCTTAAGTATTTTAACTCAGGATAAACAACAAAAAAGAATTATGTAAGACTATTGAAAAATAAAGACTACTATGTAATATAATTCAAAATATTAAAATTAGTTTCAGTGAGTAGATGAATTTTTCCAAATATTCAACAAGTCAATGTATTTTCAGTGCACATAACTTTTAAAAAGTAAACCTTTATGATCTTTCTTTTATATTTAAATTTTGATTAATTTCTTCACCAAGCCCCATGCAATTTCAAAAAAGTAACAACCTGCAGGTAACATCTGAAATTTTATCAAGTGTATAGATAGCTAAGGTGATATGTCAGCTTTTAAGTATACATGGTAATTAATCATTCATAAATTATATATGTATTTGCTGTAATGTTGAAAAACTTTAAAATACATTAATGTTTTTAACAGGTGATCACTATTCATCATCTACTTAAAGTGAATATTATTACAAGGTAATAATCTGTAACCTCTTCCTGATTCCATTTGAACATAAGAAAAAATTTTTTGTTGTGAAGGTAACCGAGGACTGATACAGGTTGCCCAGATGTTGTGGAAACACCCCCTTGGAAGTACTCTAAATCTGTCTGGGCATGGTTCTGTGCAACCAGTCCTACGTGACCCTGCTTGAGCAGGATATCGGACAAGATGGCCTTCAGGGCTCCCCTCCAACTTCAACCACTGTGATTTAATTCTGTTAAAAACATATTTAACCTGTTTCTTGAACTGTACTTTTTTACTTAACCATGGCATCATGCTTACCTGAAACCATGTATTTTCTCTTCTTTTATACCAAATTGACTTTGTTGGTAAGGTTTCACTAGGTATTTGTTAGTAATAGTTCTTGTATTTTTTTTTTCTTTCTTATTTAGATACTTTATAAAAAAAAAATCATAAGTAGAATTTGACTGACTTCATACAGATATCAAAATAGAATATATGAATCATAGCCAGAAAGACATCTGTTTCCTTTCTTCATTATAAAGTGACCTGATATTGCAACGTCACTTACAGATGTCCAAATTTAAGGACAGATCACACCTTGCTAATCTACTCTAAAATGGTCATAATATTGCATAAATAAAAAAGATCATTGAATTATAGGACTCAGGAAAAAAAGGAGAGTGTATCACCTTTGGAAGAAAGGGCAGGCAACTCAAGAAGATTACAAGGGTCTTGTTAGGACATGCAGAAGGAAAATTAGAAATGTAGAACCCCAGCTAGAACTTAATCTGGCCACTGTCATAAGGGATAATAAAAAATGTTTTTACAAATATATTAACAATGAAAAGAGAGCCAAGGAGAATCTCCATCCCTTACTGGATGCAGGCAGGAACAATGTCACGAAGGATGAGGATAAGGCTGAGGTGCTTAATGCCTTCTTTGCCTCAGTCTTTAATAGCCAGACTAAGTATCCTTAGAGTATTCAGCTCTCTGAGCTGGAGGACAGGGACAGAGCGCAGAATAAACTCCCCATAATCCAGGAGGAAGCAGTTAATGACCTGCTATGACACCTGGACACTCACAAGTCTATGGGGCCGGATGGAATCTGCCCGAGAGTGTAGAGGGAGCTGGCGGAAGAGCTTGGGGGAGGGGGAGAGGAGGAAAAAACAAAAAAAGCCATTCTCCATCATTCATCAGCAGTCCTGGTTAAACAGGGGAGGTCCAGGTGACTGGAGGCTTGCCGCTGTGATGCCCCTCTAGAAGAAGGGCCAGAAGGAGTATCCCGGGAACTACAGGCCTGTCAGCCTGACCTTGGTAGCAGAGAAGATTATGGAGCAGTTCATCTTGGGAGTGCTCACAGAGCATGTGCAGGACAACCAACAGATCAGGCCCAGCCAGCATGGGTTCATGAAAGGCAGGTCCAGCTTGACCAACCTGATTTTCTTCTATGACCAGGTGACCTGCCTACTGGTTGAGGGAAAGGCTGTGGCTGTTGTCTGCCTTGACTTTAGTAAAGCCTTTGACAGCATCTCCCACAGCGTTCTCCTGGAGAAGCTGGCAGATCCATGGCTTAGAGAGGTGCAGTCTTTCCTGGGTAAAAAACTGGCTGGACGGCCAAGCTCAGAGAGTTGTGATAAATGGAGCTAAATCCAGCTGGTGGCCAGTCA
>NW_010559907.1:0-289 GCF_000687285.1 Phaethon lepturus
GGCCCCGCAGCTCCCGGGGCGCGTTTCCCACTCGAGTCCGCGATTTCGGGTGGGTTTCTGCACGCCCACTCCCTGGCGCGGGGCTCGGGCTGTGGAAGGCCGCCAGCCCTGGCCGGGTTAGCACTGTGGCGATGCAAAAGCGCTACTGATTTCTCCCGTAACTCCCCCAAACCCATCAGGCTGTGCTGCCAGGGCTTCACCCGTGGGACCCGCGGACTCTCCGTGCGCTAAACTCCCGGTTTCTTCACGGAAATTAATTTTTTTACGGCTTTTTTTTTCTTCTTTCCGC
>NW_010559907.1:320-9901 GCF_000687285.1 Phaethon lepturus
TAAAATCGCACTGGTTTCTTGTGGAAAAATGATATGATCCCGTATATAATTATATTCTACTACAGCGAGATCCTATTAACTCCAAAATGATCTTGTCTTACGTGGGCCTTATCAGAGAAATACGCGCATGTCGATGTCCGGAGATGGATAGGAAAGTGATGCTCAGTTCGTTTTACAGATGAATTAGCGAACACAGAAGCAAGGAGATTTTTTTTTTTCCTGAACATCACCTGGAAAGAACATGGGACAAGAAGAAGCTGGACTTCTGCTTCTGCCTGTCTTCTCACCCATCTTTTCCCCTTTTCCCCCAGCTACTCTCTAATGTCTGGAAAACACTTTTGGGGCTTTTTTGTAAGGGTTTTAGTACCGTGACAGGAGTTAATCAGCTGTGAAAGCTTCTGGACTGTATTTTTGTATTCTTCCATTATTGATTTAGTATCTGGGTGAAACTCTTAATTCTCATGATACAAAGAAAATGTGCTGTGACTTTTCAGAACGGGGATTTGTATTCTCTCTTCCTTCTGGAGCTGTTTATCTTCTCTTTTTGAACACGTATCCAGTGACATTTTTTTCCCCAAAGCTTAAGCGAGGTCTGCACATGCGACCAAGTTCACCTGACTGTCCCAGAGTTCAAGCACAGGCTCGGCCAGGAAAGTTGGGCCACGTTGTGCCCGTGTTTCCAGGCAACCATCATATTAATCACAAGCATCTAACTGTGCTTGATTATATCTAGTACTTGAAGCAGAAAAGGAACGTAAAATAGTTACTTCGGGGAGCAGGCTTGCAAAGTTTTATTTGGCCGCCTTGCTTCAGTGTGCAGTATTTTGATAAGGGAACATTCTGGTTTTTGTTGTTTCTGATCTCCATGATAAAGACTGGGCAAATAGGTTTCTCATGCCTGGACTGGCAAACTTTCATCACAATTTTGCAAATCCAACTAGGGACATGTTATGGTTTGGGAGCCTTCCTCTTTGTTTTATTTCTTAATAATTTGTCTTTTACAGCTTGTTGTGTTGGGGTTTTTTTTGCTAGCCACCGGAACTTGATGAGCTGTTTTGCCTAGGCTCTTCCTAGCTAGCTAGCTTAGGCATATGTTTAGTTACAGTTTCTATCTGTGTGGGTACTTTGGTGGTTTGATGTCAGCCAACAAAATCCTTCTACTTTCCTGCTTCACACCCCATTAACCTCACAAACACGTATTTTGAATCACTGGCATTGAGATTGGCAAATTTTGTATTCTTAGCTCCACTCTCATGGTTTGAGACCAAGTCATGAACCCAAATCTTAGGTAATTTCCTTGGTTTGCCAGAGGTCTCAAAGCAATCTCACATGCCTTTCCTAATGGTAAATTAACCTTCATGCAGGAAGGCATATGTCGCTGAGCACTTTGGTGTAGCGTGATTCGCACCTGGGAAGACAATTCCCATCTTGTACATCCAGGAAGATTATGTCATCACATCTGTTATTAGGCAACCTAAAAAATGTGTTATTTCCTGAGTGACAAAACCCTAATGACCTCAGGAAGATGATCTTGAAAGGATTTAAGTAATCCACATTCAGTGGCCTCCTTAAAGTTTTCAAAGCTTCAAGAAGGAAAATAAAATTGACATAATTGGCTAATGATTCTCTTTTGTTTGTTTATCATCTAGACATAAAAAGGTTTGATCTAAAACATCACATACCTTGCTATCAGTAGACTCTTTCAAATACTGCATCGCTTTATCCTTTCATAGCGTAGTACGACAGAGCTTTTTCAGCTGTATAACTCATGGAAATCAGTGAGATGCTGCCCTTGCGTTTTAATCAGGATGAACTTGAAAGGTGACCATTGTAAGTGGTAGAAATTATTTATAATTTGGTAATAAAAGTTTATGTCTAACACTCCAAATTTCATGCATCTGCTATGTGCTGGCCTTGAGATATAGAACAATTGCAATTGCCTTTACATTTGGCTTTAGATGAAAGGTCATAAATTACAATGATCGAGTTCGTAGTCGTTCCCAGATCACAAAATTTCCATATTAACATCTTCACCTCAAACATAAATGGTTACAAAGTTACAACGAAAAGAGTTGTGTTGGCCTTTGTCAACCAAACTTAATGATGTAAGTCAGTGGATCATGTACTATTGCTAAATCTTAAACATAAAGCATCGCAGAATCCATGTTCGGAGGACCTAATTAAAACTCTACAGTTAACTTTAAAAGTTAAATGGGATTCGAAACAGTCTCTTTCTCTCTCTTTAATGCAATAAAAAACACTTGAAAGTTAGGAAGGTTTTTCTCTCCCAGCTACTTGAAATAAAAGCATTTCCATACAGCAAGGTGGCTATATAACGCAGTGCGTGTTAAAAGGAGTGTGCAATTTTTCTATTTCTTGTGAAGTGCACACCATTTGTGTAAGTTAAATGCAGAAGAACAACAATCCAGATGACAAAAGAATGTCCGTGGCAGGTACTGAGTTCAACCTAAATAATTCCCAGTTATAACCGGTAGATGTAAAATAGAAGACATACTAAACAGTTCTCACGTGAAAATTGTGTCAGAGAGGACAAACCCATTCTGGCCACAATCACATAACCCCATGATATTAACAATCAACTTTGGTGCCTTCTTAGATTAGAAAGAAAAGGGAAAAAAAAGGTTTTAAAATTATGCAATAAAATAAGAGGCCAAGAACGAGTTCCAAATCCAGGGAAACTTTTCTTGTTTGGATCCTCTGAGAGTGTGGGGGGCAGAAGGAGATGTCAGCCTCCATGAAACAGTGTCGAGGTGGAGAAGCTCTGCAATTCAAGATTAGCACTGTTATTGGCAGGGTTTCCTGAGGGCCCTGAAGTAAACACGTTATTACATTTCTGGAGTTCGAGAGGTGGAAGGTGAGATTCTGCTCCCGCTGAGGCCAGTGAAAGTTTTGCTAATTACTTCTCTGCACTAAGGATGCCTCTATAAATTATTGAAAATACCCCTGAAATCTCAAAACAAATCCATCTCGAAGAGCTGGTTCCCAAAATATAACTGTGAGACTGATAGTTGTCACAGCTTGGTTTTAGAAACTTCTCAGCAATGGATCTCGGCTGCTGAACAGTTAGCCCACCGGCCTGATCCAAAACTCCTCCAGTGGATTCAGGATAAGCCTCTCAGGCTGCAGATCCTTTCCATCCACTTTGGATCAAGAAAGCACCATACATGCTTTCTCCACAGCTATCCCATGGGATTCCCAAGGGAGCACCTCATGACGAGAAAGCTTTTGCAAACCCGAGTGGCTTGTCTGCTTTTCAGTCCTGAAACAAGGACCTGTGCCAGGAGAGTGGGCATTAGCTTCCCCCTCATTGCTGTGGACCCCCGGGCTGCTGCCTGATAGCAAGCTAGTGGGTATGATTTGCTGAGGGCTCTGTGTCTCGCTTTGCGCTGTCAGAGGCTGTGCTGTGTGCAGAGAATAGATGGGTGCCAGATTTGCACTTTGGCACAGGACTGCTGAAGCTGACTTCGTGACTTTCTTGAAGTTGGCATCGCCTCCATGCTCTCTGTCCCTTTCTTTTTCCTTCTAGGCTGTGTTCTTTCACTATGATTTGTGCTTCTTAGAAGCCTTCTTCTGATGTCCTGAGGGTGAGGAATTGGACACTGAGGAATTGAAGAGTGCAGGAAGAAGCAACAGAAAGGAAGTATTAGGACCTTCCTTCTTTCCCTCCTCAGCAAACTTCCTGGTAAACAGGGAGCTGTCAGCAGGGCTTCAGGGAGCTGGGGAGAATCATGTGAGAACTCATCCTGAGGCTTTCAGAGTTCCCTTAACTCCCTCCTGGAGTTCCTGGTTGTGCTCTCCTTGGCTTCCCCGAGGGACAAGTTTTTTCATGAGCCTTAAGAGGTTTGACATCGCCCATTGCATGCATTTGGATGGGAGAGTTCAAGCCTTTCAGCATTTGAATGATAGTCTATCCCTGCCTATACAGTCAAAGATCAAAGATTTGTTCCCTTTAAATGATCCCATGCTACTCTAAGATCATCAGAAGTGCTGATTCCCAGCCATATTCTCAATTAAAAAGTTAATGCATTTTTAAATTGGACCTTAACCAGAAAATATTGGGTTTGTGCTACGGATTTTAGATAGAAGGGCCTAATAAAATTCTGTCTTCAAGTTCTTACATTGTGCTCACCAGCTTGGGATGTTCATGTCCTCCTATACGGATTAAGTTACATGATTACCCTTTGCCACATGTTTGTCTTTCCCACTTTCTGTCCAGTTAAAATATAGCTGGACAGATCATGTGAAAATTGTGCTTTCTATTAAGTAAAGGCTGGAAGTTCCACCTGATTCTTTTCTGCAACACTTAGCTAGATTCTAGCCAAAATATGATGGAATTGGACACGGCCTTTTGTGTTTAGACTTTCTAAAATATTTATATCAAAGAAACACATGTTCTCTATTTTTTCCAGTGTGGGATATCAATTCCAGATTACATTTCAATGTAAACTTTTCCATAGCCAGTTCAATGATGCTAATTCAGTACTTAAACTTGACACCAGAGTTTTCAACTTGAAGTGCAGACATGGGCTGAAGTGGTTACTTTAAATTGACCTGCTGGTGTACAGCAGCTGCAAGGTTAGTTCCCAGCTCCCCAGAAATGTTTCTGATGCAGACCTGGGGATATGAAGTAAATATGAGGCATCTCTAATTTTTATTGTGGTAGAAACAATCCATATCTTGTTCTGAAATTCAAGGAAGAAGGAAGACTAAAGTGTACAGCCACCTTTCTGTCCTTCTCTGACCCTTTCCACTTTAGGATCCAGCTGATGCTCTGGGGAAGAAGTATCATCTGACTCATAGGATTCATTCAAAAGTCTCTTTTTGGGAACTGATTGTATCTGCCATCACCTGACTTCTTCCAGCCTCTCAACCTAATTTTTCCATTTATCTGACCCTCCACAGGTATTTCATATGTGGGGAAAATTTGTGTTTGCCTCTCATCAGAAAGAGCCCAAGAGCCTTTCCATGGATATCAGCAAGCAGTGGATTAGGCATCAAGCCTAAAATGAATTCAGTAGGTTTTTTTCCATCCACACATTTCAGTCTTTTAGAAATTGTAAGACATAAGCCTGAACCCAGCAGTGCTACTTCACTGTATGGAGCAGCTAGCACAGTTTAAGTAATAGTTGTAATACCAGCAAATTGAGTTTTATTGACACAGACCACAACTGTATATAAAAAAATATAGATAACTCTGTGAAATTCAAAGCATTTGCTGATACATACCAAGAAAGAATACTGGAAAATTAAGACATGAAAAAAGAGCTTGAGGTTTCAAGCTCTAGACTTGCAAACCTTTGTTTCTGTTGCTATTGTATATTTGTACAGTATGCAGAACCTCCTTAGACATTACTGAAATGCAAATAACGAAATAATAACCAAATGTTAGAGAGAAAATAAGTATACAGAGATGATTCAGTTTGTCAATGTGAGGAGCACCTTTCTGGATATTAGCCAGACTGGAAGGCACACGTGGAGGCTACCAAGTCAATGTTTACTCTGCTGATACATGTTACTGTCGTGAGGATACTGGAAACAGGCGAAAATGATGATGTTCGTTGTAACCCAGAATACCTGGGTTCTCATATGCCTCTGCTAGAAGCTTCCAGAGTGACCCTGGGTGAATCACATCCTCAGTGGCTCAGTTCCCACATTCAATTAACAGAAATTTGATTAGATGGAAGAAGCTATTGTTATTAGTATAAATTTTTTTTGAAGTTCAGGGAAGGTAGCGAAGATATATTACCAGTTCTCAAATATTACCAGTTTCAGTAATTTTAAACATAAATATTTAATCTCCTGTTAATCCAGGAAGTTAAACAATTAAGTATTTAAAATAATGGAGATTTTGGTATAATCACCCTGCTCCTTCTGTGCCTTTACTAGCTAAAGACTTCAATTTCTTTAGAAATAAAATATGATTTAATGTCCTAGAGCATTTGTGAGCTGGTATTTTCCAATGGCCCCAGTTCTTGGCCATTGACTACGAAATCATAATTTCCAAGGTTAAGGGAACAAAATGGAACATGATTATTTTGTAATGTAACAACAATAATAGGCAAAATCAAAAGGGAGGACTAGAAACTGTGTATATGGAAGATAAACACTTTTGCTAGGCATAAAACAAAAGCGTAAAGTTTCATATTAAGTCAAAAGTTAATTTTTAACTGAGTACATTATGCAGCTCTCTTGTCTTTTTAACTTTATTATAATTTCAATGGATACACTAGCGAAAATAAGGATGCTATCTATAAATATAGAACTGTCAATATGGTGTGACTGCCTGTGACCCAGTCCGCAGGGCGTGCAGTTTCAGAGGTAGTAGAGCCTCAAACATGATGTTCAGATCTGATTCCCTGGATGCAAGAAAATATTCCTACATACTTTAGTCTTGACTGCTTTTACAAGAAAAAATATATTACTGGAAAAATTATACAAAACAATATTGAAGGTTATGTACTAACTCTTCCAGATCTGTGATAACGGGTGTGAACGAATATTACCTTCTAGGAGAGGGGAATGATGCAGGGCAACTGACTCATTCTTCTGTGGTCTGGTTTTTGGCTTTCAGGCAAACTGCCATCTGTGCTATCAGTGCAGCTCCACTAGTCCCAGGAATTGTAGGAGCTTTAGGGGAAAACCAACACCCAGGTTTTCTCACTCGCTTAATCCTACCTAGAAAATTTAGAGGGCGGTAGCATAAAGTGCCTGCAGCAATCCAGACCACCTGTCATTAAAAATTGCAACCTTGCTACTGCTAATGGACCTGCATGGATGTTGAAGACAATGGAGAACGCTAAGAAAGCACTCAGCATGGACAAGACTTGTGACTGTGAAACTGAAAAGGTTCGCAAGGCTCTTCTGAGGAGAAGAGAGATGATACAAAAGCCTGATCAGTAGTCCTTGCAGACTTTTGTGGCTGGGAAGGTGTTGGCGACATTGCTGTAAAATGGGTTATAAATTCTTATGACTTGGATCATTAGAGAACTGCAGCTCTCATTACTTCACTCTGCTCTGCTCTACATAAACAGAGGACTTAATTCTACAAAGAAGAGGAAGAAAATCCCCTCTGCATTCAGTCGAAACTGGAAGGTGAAGCAGCAAGCTGTGTTTGTGGCATGCATCGCTTTTCTTTGGTTTCTTGTTTCATTTCACTTCCAGCTCCACGGAGTGACACATGCTCTGATTTCCTCCATGACATATGTGGAATCCTCTGGTCTCATCTCATCAGACCATATTCCAACCAAGTCATCTCCTCAGCTACTACATTCTTCCTATGCATACACCTTCCTCATCCAAATCTTTTTTTTTACTTGTTTTTTTTTCTTCAGAGTTTTCACCTGGGTGCTTGTCTACTTGGAACTGACACTACCAATTGATTTCACATAATGCACACAGCACAGCCTAAATTATATTTTTGTCTCTGGATGTACAGTTCAGACATTAAAATCAATGCCTTGGAGGTGAAAGCCTTCATCATCCATAAATAACTCTTAGGCCACTCTTTTCAGCTCCTCAAACAGAGAATCTACAATGGAGCATGTCATTTGGAAGATGAAATTCAAAAATACACACGCTATGATCACATGCTGAAGTTTCCTCAGTTGGAGGGAATTCTAATGGAAATAGGGAATAGCAGTGGATTAGTATTTTGCACAAAATGGATAAGGATATTGTTATTTTTTGTAATAAAGAAATATCTGTGATAATTTTAGCCCATTAATGAACAACATTAATGAATAAATGAATAACACATGCTGTGTGAACAATTCAGGGGTACAGCAGCAAACAATGCAAATTTCCAGTGTGAAATAAGCAAGTCAAGTATCGGGCAGGCTAATCCAGAGATGTAGGATCTGTTCTCACTTCTGTTGCTGAGCTGCTCTCAAATGTTAAGACAGGTCATCTCACCTCTCTGTGTCTCAGTTTCCCTTCTGTAAAACAAGAAGAATGATATATCTGAAGTGCTTTCAGATCAATGGATGAAAAACTTTATGTAATAGGAAGGTATTGTTAACATCTGAATGATGCCATGAGAGAAAATGATCAATAATTATTTCTGTTTTTCTTTGCTAGTTAGGAGGTGTTCTTCTACTGTCTATATTTTCTAAAGTCATATGCATAACAGCTGAATGTTGTAACTTTCTTGCAGAACATACAAGCCTTTTTGTATCTATATGATATAAAGAAGAAAACCAGGTTAAATTCTGGTATGTCATTTCTCTCAAGGCTGGAGAGTCAAAGTCAAAGGGAAAATCTAATGATTTACTGCATGAGCAAAAAAAATCTATGCATTAATAAATTCTACAGGACTCTCTAGTCATGCTTTATCCATGCTGGTTTTTAAGTTTCAAATTTTTAAGGAATTGAAATAAAAAGGATTGCTTTCAAAAATTGCCCCACATTAAATAATCTATGTTTAAGAAATTGTGTATTTCTTTTTAAAGTAACCTCATTACTAACAGACTACTTTTTTCTTTTGACAGTAAAGCAGAGTGCTTATCTTCCATATTTTCATAATGAAAGCTCCCATGCACAGGATACTGTGGCAGATTTACAGCCTGTGAACAGCAGAACTGACAGGCATTTTAATATGAAAGGAGATATGATGTCTTTAATGTACAGTGATGTCACTTCTAACAAGGTAGAAGCCTGCTTTTTGCACTGCAATCACCATAAGAAGTGAAACCTGTCTGCTTCAGGAGTGACCTTTTAACCCAGGAAAAGGTCACAAATAATAGAAAAAAGACAGGACTCTGCTTACTCAGGTGGAAGGGCACACTGACGTCGGAGGAGCAAGGCTATTGTGGATGTGCATTATCTCCAGGAAGTTGAAGCTAGAAATAGTCTAGCTAGGGCTAACCTTGAGAACAGAGAAGGAAAGGATAATGAAAATCCTCAAGGGAGTGTTAAACTGAAAGCTAGATTGCCTGTTGACCACCTTTTTTCCTCTTATCCAGCATTGATTGGCCCTAATAACTTGAAAGTGATATTGACTGCAATATAGTCGACCATTAGCTGGACACAGGATTACTTCACTGAGAGAAAGGACAGCAACCCAGTACCAAAACCTAGGTCTTCCGTTCCATGTTAGACCAATGAAACTACTACTTTGTCTAGGAAATATCTGCCAGTGATTTTAAAGGCTGATTTAAAATGTGCATTTCTTAAGTCCCTTCTCAAATGTTCTTCCAGCTCCCGAGTGAAAGGTTTTATCATGTAATTCTGAAGCTGCATCATTCTTAAACCTTCTATACAAGACCATAAGATGAAAAGGCCATGAAATGGCAAGAAATATCAAGGTCCAGTAAGTATCTTGTGTTAGCATTAGGCTGGTGACTTTGGAAATTAAAGTATGCGTGCATCTTCCCCCCACCAGGAGATTCACTTCCTCTAAACTAGAATTCAAGA
Organism: Phaethon lepturus; assembly: GCF_000687285.1. NCBI lineage: Eukaryota > Metazoa > Chordata > Aves > Phaethontiformes > Phaethontidae > Phaethon > Phaethon lepturus. The sequence goes on from NW_010559907.1 coordinate 9,753, forward strand.
AAATCAACTATCATGTCTTTTGTTACTTTGGCAGTTTGATCTCAAAGGAATGTACTAAGGGATGAAAACAACAACATAAGAAGTAATTCTATGGTTTTCTATTATCTTTGCAGAAATCTTAATTTTAAAAGAAAACGCTTTTCAGCAGG
>NW_010559907.1:9932-21228 GCF_000687285.1 Phaethon lepturus
TAGCTGGGGTGCTGGAGCGCTGGAACAGTAATATTCAGGTAAGGCAAAACAAGGAGGAAATCAGAGTGTTGGCCAATCTGTATAGTGTTATCCCCAAAAGGAAACGTTGATGTCAATACAGCTGCATATCTGTGTCCTGCAAAATCAGAAATTATGGTTGACCTCATGAAGATGCCTGTCATATTCCACAGCTAGTCCTGTATTGTTTTGGATTTAATTTTTAGAAATATGTTCTTAGAGGTGATGTGATTGGTTTTAATTTACTTTGAAACAGCTGTCTCTCTTCATCCCTTTTCAAAATGGGGGGAAGAGAAACTGCAAATTCAAGTTTACGTATAGAAATAATCAACTTGCATTTCAGTAGAAAATGTCAGAAATACTGGTAGTGTCGGTGAATTCCTCTCCCCATTTTGAGCCTCTTCTTCTGACAGCACAGGAACATTTCAAAGATAAGCCCTGTGTATGCTTGGAGATATGATAATGTTCTAATTATATTTTCAAAAAAGTAAAAATACTGGGAAATGAGGTATGATGTGATACTGCTGGAGATCCATAGATCCCTGGGAAAAAAAATCAGATGCTATTAATGTAAGTTAATGGTTTGAAAGGTCCTGTAATAGTTTTAAAAGATCCTGTGTCTGGAGATGAAAGCAGCTTGACAGACACAAGTTGTGAACTGCTTCACTTTCCATGCTACCTTATATCTGTCAATATATTGGTTATGGAGCTCTGCTGAGGCCAGTCTCAAAAGGCAGACTGTCACATTTCTCAAAAGATAAAACATCCCTAAGGGTACAAAGAATTCAGGGACACAAGCTGATAGACAGGAGCAGCACTGCAACTCTAACATTTTATGGTGAAGTTCAATGAGTGAGTCCTTAAACAGATAATTGAATTGATGAAAGGCTTACACTTGCTCCGATTAAGCTTATTCTTTCTCCATATGTAAAACTCAGGATAGTTTAAGCAAAAACTGAGAAAGAAATTCAGGAGGGAGACATTCATAAGCACTTTGAAAATTGGTCTCACATTAAAAGCCTGACATTTGTTAAGTCCCGTGCTGTTTGTCCACACAAAGAAGCCTATTGCCCAAGAAGTGTCATTTGCAAGAGCCCCTTTTTTTCTGAGGATTTGTAAATATTTTTAGAATATGTCTCACTGCTTTATGACTCATTCCCCTTACGATCTTTGGTATTTTTCCCATCTGTGATTGTGTATTATCCCTGTGGCATATGGTCACCTGGGAAAGTGCTATTATAGGGAAGAAATTAAGGAATTTTAGTTATTTTTAATAAGTCTTGGAAGGTAGAAATGTGGAAGAAGAGCCACATCAAAGCAACATTTTTCAATCTACTGCATTTCATTAACCAGTCTCATTGTTGGTGCTTCCTATATATCTCCTGAATATAAATATATATGGAATATGAATTCCATATAACTGAATTGTAAACTGTCTGGGGAATGTACTTTGCTTCTGTGTGTGCTTATACAGTGCCAAGTGCAAGAGAGTGATGGCCCATGACTCGGATCATTAGGTGCTATGATAATACAATTTTAAAATAAATTCATACTGGACCAGGAACTCATAAATTCCTGCTTTACAAAGCCTTGGTTTTAAGCATATACCTGATTAGTAACTTGCTTTGTTGTCATTAGAGTCTTTTTTAGAAAACTCAGAGGTAGTGATGTTCTTCATGTATTCAGCAGGTAGATGATGCCTTCCAGAGAATGAGGATTGTACCCTCATATGGGTAACAAATCTCTGTGTGTTTAATAAAATTTAGATAGCATAGCGAAAGAACAATTCCTGTAGGGGTGAATTTTACTTGCCTACAAATCTAAGTACTGGTTCATTGATATGTGGTGCATGAAGTTAAATGCATCTGTTTGCTCTGGCCATGATTCAGGCAAATGATTAGCGTCAGCGAGCACATATTGTATTGAAAGTTGTCAGTGAGGACTCATGTAGCTAGTTCAGGCAGTCTGAAATGAATGAACCGGTTTGGACTCTAGGCACCTCTGTAATAAAGCCTGTATTTGACCTGAATTCTTGATGTTTGAGTCTTGTATAAGTACTTTAATATGGCTTACAAGTTGTTCAAGACCTTGCTTGCATGCTTATACTCTCTTCCTAAATATACATGTATATGTTGAGCATTCTGATAGATTTTTTTGAGAAAGATAGATTTCATTCACATTTTATTTTTATTTATATGTATGTTTAGTGCAATTACATCTTTACACTAGTCTCACAATACAAGGTTCATGAAATAATATACCATGTGCCTAAATACTAATTTTTCTTCTTTAAATAAGACTGGGTTATAATTGCAATTTTTTTCTTCCACCCAAACTACTTTACGATTCCTTCCACACATGCAGCATCATTCACAATTCTGTTTAAATAACCAGATTGGTGAGAATGTTTGACTTTTTAAAGCACCTTCTCTTTATGGAGAATTAAAGGTCATAGCTGGAAAACTGGCCATCTGAGCTCAGTCATTTCTATGTATTTTGTTAATTTTTCCTGGTTAATGGTCCTTTCAAATTCAGATTGCACTGTTACTTCAGATTCATATCAAGTGCTCCTCAGAAATAGCAGCTCACAGTGGGAAAAGATAACCTATTTCCTTCAAGCACTGTAGCTATATCTGTGAACTATTGGCATCACATGAAGATTGATCAAAGTTCTGCAGACACCTAATGCAAAAAAAACCCCAAACTGCTCTCCTTGCCTGTTTCAAAGGATAGCTATCTCAAATTCTAGTCGCTTGTCTCTGAGGTCTGAAACTGGCTGAGTCTGTTTATCAATTAGGGTGCCAGTGTTTAGAACAACATTCAGAGGATAATGGTAATGAGGGACCACAGTCATGGCTCCAGGGGAACATATTAGTATTAACCTCAATGCTAGGTCATGCACTATCCCTTTTAATGAGGGACGTTAGGGCTTCCTAGACAGGTGCATTTTGAGCTGAAGAGTAACATAACCTTTTCTACCTTATCATGTCAGGTGGCAAATTTAAACCACAGTGGACTGAAATAGGCTGGCTCAGCACTATAGATAATTTAATTCTGCAGCCATCTTTCCTTTGTCTCCTGTTGACATGCTCCAGACTATAAAACAATAATAGAAACCATGTTCAGATAAACATAAACCTTACGAAGGTGTACGGTAGGCTTTGTGCCCTTCCCCTTGTTCACCTCTGTGAACTGCAGAATGGGGTGCTGTTGGTGAAGAAGTAATGGATAAGGGGATAATGGATAACCTGTGCTTTGGGGTCCACCCATCTGTGTCTGACAGACTACCTTCAAAAGCCTCAGTAACCTTGCCCTACCTAATGTGCAAGCCCAAAGGTTTTTGCGGGGGGGCTGTTGGTTGAATGGGGATGTATGAGTTTGACCTAGTCCTTTTCTGCATGGTGTGCTTTTGCCAGTCTGTGCTCCCTTGGAGTTTCTATTTTTAAATATTATATGCATGTCTCTAGAAAATTACCTATTTAAGCTTATAATAAAAAGCTTCCTGGGAACCACCACCTTGTTATCTGTTCCACAATGGGCTCACTCATAAAGTGAGCTTGAAATATACCCTATTTCTTTCCAGGTTTTGGAGGATAAAAGCGGTTGATTCCATTGGCCATCAGTCAGGGACAGCATAGCTCATAGATCTGAAAGTGCTGAATCCAAGTATCGTTATTTATGGTTGGGAGGCAGCATGATTCAGTGAAATATGCTGCTTTTCCCAAGAGTTACATAAGAATTACCATTTTGATGCTGCTTTGTAATCTTGGATAAGCCATCTAAACATTTTGTGACTCAGCTTCCGCTTTTATAAAAAGGGCATAATGGGACTTACCCCCAGAAAATATATTGTCATTGTGAGGTGCTTAGAGGCAGCGACAGGGCCTCTTTGCTACACTAACAACAGCAGGGATCTTTGAGGTAGGACAGCAGAGAGATGCAGGTATATCAGCATTGCCTGCTCTGCCAGGAGCCTGGAGACAAGCAAGTGTGTTGAGCAGCAGCCAAGGCTACAACAGCTTGATGATGCCAGAGAGCCCTGGGCTGTCTGGGCTACTGGCTTCTGCTGCCTCTGCTGTACTGGAAGGCCAACCAGATGTTGTGACCTGACACTAAGGAAAGGAAAGCCTTCTCCGAAGGAGAAGAGGAAACTCCTCTCCATACTTGTTGTGACATTGATTTATGCAGTCTTTTAATTACATTAAAATAGGTGTAGCCAGTTCATGTCTCAGCTTTTATGAGGCCAGTCTAACGAATGAGCCCTTCGCACCCTCTGAAATCATCTGAGACCCTCCCTTGTGTACAGATTGGAATTACAGCAGCAGCCATAGCACAAGTGTGCCAGTACCTAGTGAACAGCCCAGTGCAGACCCATCAGTCAATGTCCTATTGATCATACTAACAAGAGTGGAGTAGTAGTGTGTCAGTGCTAAAATGTTGCCCTGGTTTTATATTTGCGCATTCTTCTAGCGCTAATGTAATTTCAATGATATCCTCTGTAATTAAATATTATTAACAATCATGTGTTTTATTCAATTAAAGATGTTCTGGAAGCATCAGTCATCTTTTTGCATCTGGCACAATGCAAAATTTCATTTGGGAGGGGCTGCAGTAGCTCCACATGGAGGTCAAAAGCCAGCTGAGAGATCTTGAAGGAAGTTCTGATTAGAGGAGGGAGGTCCACAGCAAGAAAAATATGCTGATGCTCTAAGCTTCCTCATCCTGACCCTTCCGTTCACTTATGCCATTTAGAGACAGGCCTACAGTGGGGTTCCTCTTAAAACTGAGGAGGATAAGCAATAGCTTTTCAGACATGATCTATTCTTCATAGCTGATGATTGATTTTAGATGTTTGAATAAATGTGCCTACATTTTTTTATAGTGGTAGAATTGTTTCTGGTGCATTAAAGTGTTGCATTACATTGCAACACTTCTAGACTGCAGCGGCAGCGATAGCTATATTTCAGGTGCCCTTCTCAATCACTCAGATTCAAGAAAACAGCATGCCTTTGAACTGCTTGAGGGACAGCATGATTGGCATCAAGTATAAGCGTACCTCCTGTTAAAGCTGTGGCACTGTGGTCAGTGAGAAGCTAGTGCTGATCAATGCCACCCAAATACAGCAATCAATAATAAAAGAAATCCATGCCAGAAAAGGATTGTTGTCTTGTACCACAAAGTGCCTCTTGTTAGCTGGAATGCTGTGTTCCTGAGTGGACAACTCATGGGCTAAGGAATAGGATGGCATTCATTTTTAGGATGATAGAATGCAATTGTTTGTCAAAACTTGTGGGCTGTGTATTTGGTTATTTTACAATAGCAGTGTCAAGTGTTCTGCTTGTCATGATTATGTTGTGTAACACTAGAAAAAACACATAGCTGGCAGCTAAATTTATGTTTTGCTAACTATACCCTTTACTGTGATCCAAGAAGTGTTGATCTTGCCCCATATCAATACTTGATTTGCATATTTATTTATATATTCACCGTGAAACTATGCTCTTGCTATGCAGAATTACACATAACCACTTTTTTCTTCCTCTCCATCTATACAATACTTCACGGAGTGCAGTGTCAGCAGGGCTGTATGAACAGGATTCAGGAAACCTACTCTTACCTCTGCTGCTGTAATTCTTATAGGCTTGATCCAAACCCACTTGAAGTTCTTGGAAAGGCTTCCATTTATTTCAGGGATCTTTGCATGAAGTTCCAAGAGACATTTGCCAATTTTTAGAGGAGAATTATCAAGTTCTGGGAGTCCCACTTTGGTTACTTAGGGACTGATCCTTAAAATAGTGGTCTCCAAACTTTTTGAACCGTGCACCCCTATCAGCAAAAAATACTGAGCATGCATCTCCAGTATATGTATAATAATTTATTTATAAATTATATACAGGTACTACTATACTAATACATTATGTACATTATAAAAAATACACAAAATAGAAATTAAAAAAGGATGAGCCAAAGATGAAATAGATTAAATGAAATTTTAAAAAATCATTTATTAATGGCGCAAAAAAAAAAGTCCTCCTGCATCCCAATGGGTTGTCTTGGGTACACCCCACTTTGGAGGCCACTGTCTTAGAGGGTTCGTTCATTGGCAGTGACAACTTTACATCATATACCACCCAGAAGTAGTTCATACACTACTTGTACGTGCATCAAAGTTTGGGAACCACTCACTTATGCTGCTGACAAGTTTGAACACTTTACAAGCTTGTCAATGGCATAACCCTTCTCAGTTTTTCCATCTGTAAAATGGAAAAATAAGGAAAGTTCACAAGGTTACACAAATTGCAAGGGTTTTTTGAGAAGGCAACTATAAGACTACTACTTAAGTAGTAAGTAAGTCTTACAGGATGCTAAGCATTGTAACATGTATGTTTCTGGGACAAAAATATCCTGGACAAACTGTGGAGATTAATAAATGAGCCTGATATTACACTTTTACATTATAAAAATGATCTCATAATTTTCATAATTTAAGATAATGATGCCAGAATCATGCTTCCTCCCCAAACTAAATGATTCAGCAGAGAGTTGTAGTAAAAAGAGGCTATCTGTCAGATTATGCTTTAACTAGAGCTGAGCCAAATTTTGGACTCAGCTGTCAAATGCAGTTGTAGTCAGCCATGGTTTAAATTCAGCTTGGCCTAGAGAATCTGCTTCAGCTTTTCCTTTGATTACAAAAAAAAAGAGACCATTAATTATGGATGTGAACTTTTTTGCTCTGTCTGGGTATATGTAAATATTTCGAAGCTTCTGTTCACTGATTCCCCTTATGTTTGAATCCTGCTTATTAAGAATGAAAACATGGGCCAAGTTACCTCAGGTTTCTCTCCTGTGCTCCTGACTACTTGAGCTGGTTCCACTAGAATGCTGTTGTCCAAGAGAACTTTCACACTGCCTGACCCTGTTTGCACATATATTTCCCTTGCCTCCTTCATTTTCCTCCCCAGAACATATTATTAAACGTACCAGGATTAAATATGTTATTTTTTCAATAAGCAAACCCCAAATAAAATTAGTTTACATGATTATTAAGATTTCTGGATACCTGGGAAAAAAATCAAAATTATTTTTGAAAGGAGCAATTTCCAAAGGTACAAAAATATTCAACATTCACAAAAGCTGCGCACCTAAATGTTGCTCTGAACTTTAGTTATCTTTCCCTTCTCTGTTTTATGACCTTAGGACAGAGAACATGTCTATTTAATGTCTACATTAAAATGTAGCATGTCTACATTGAAATATTCATCTACTATTAGATGAATAGCCACTGTAAAATCAAATGATCACTAACTTCCTCAGATCTCGCCATCATATTAAAATTATTATCATCCCATTCCTACAAAGAAACATTGTTTTAGCTGAACATCCTAATGCAATGTTTAAAAGTGGATTTTTTCTTTAATATATACCATTTGTTGCATGCAAACTAAGTAATATAGGGAAAAGGAGGCAAAGCTCTGTGGTGTCATCACCTTAACATTGCCATAACCAGCTTGCTCAAAAGGGAAAAAAGTTTAAGATAATATAGCACACAACAGAATATAAAGTCCCAACGCCATATAGTAAGAAGTCTAGTACGTCAGTCACTGATTTAATATGAAAGATTTCAAAATGAAACCTTGGTGTAAGAAGCCCATGGCAACAAACGGTTGGAAACATTCTTTCTTGCCATTTGAAATATGTTTACAGGAGAAGAGCTGGAGTTTGTCCCACCATCAGCTTAAATATTAGTTCCCCACTCTCCAGTGAGAGAGGTGAGGAGTGCAATAGAAATTAAACCGGTAATGCCTTGTCTTTTGCTATCACAGCAGAGTAGCAACTCGTGGAAAGGCATGACATTAAACTGCAACTGGTTCATCTGTGGCTGGAACAAAGCTTACCTTGGAGCTCAGCTCAAAAAATCGCCCAAGCAGAAGTGAAAGGAAAGCTCTACTTAGGTAAAATTAATGAAAACCATGAACTCAGAGCTGTGCATTTTGGAAGAAGGCAATGAGGGGTCTGCAAATTCTAGAAGGCCAAGGAATCCTCATTGAGAATACGTTGTTTCATGTAAGTATGTGTGTGTGTATTATACACATGAAATATATCTATATATTCATGTATGTATGTATATGAAAAACACAGCATTTACATATTCAGCAGTAATACCCAGTGAGTACTGGCTTATAGGTAACAAGAAGAGAACAGGTGTCTTGCTGCTAGCTGCATCATATTTGTCCCTTTGTCAGCCTGGACTATAGCAAGCAGCAGTTTACTGTCACTGCCATCAGGGTCAGTGGATCTTAAGGGCAACTTATTGTTCATTACGCACATATTTGGAACCATTACTATACAATATTAATTTTAATTTTAAAAGCTTCATGTAACTTCAGCAATATACGTAACATTTACACATAAATCACCTTTGCATCTGAATCTAGGTCAACTCGTTGCCTCTGTCATGAAAATAATACCTAATACCTCATTATGTCAGATTGAGGAAAGGGATCTTAGCCACCTTGAGTTGGTTTTGAAGGCACAGGTTGTCAAGCCTTTTTATGTGCAATAATCTGACACAAAGGACATACCTCTGGCAAGTTCATTATATTTATCCATCTTGCAAGCAGTTGTCCAGCCTGTGGATTTCATCTCTTACTCTGCAGGAGCGTTTTGCAGCCAATATATACCTGCAGGATGCATAGGCAAAAAGCTGGTGAAGACTTGCCAGGGTCATGAACCTGAAACCACACACGTTTAAGTATGTCAGTAGACCTACTGAAGTAATTGTGACTATTTGCATGGTTTAAGTCAAGTGTGTTCGCATTTGGGACTGTGTTGGTTAGCATCAAGTTTAATATAACAAATGCAATAAATTAGTTTGATCCCAGATCTTTTAAATGTTGAATTGTGTAGCGTGGTTTGGACAAAAATGTTTGAATCAACTTGCAATAACACATGGAAGAGTTCATGCAACTGCAGTCAACATGAGGAAAAATAACCTATATGGACAATGATTTAGTAGAAAGTAAAACACCCAAATAGAAGTTTATTCCAGTTCATTATAACCAGATGCGATCTATAGTGTACCATAGTTTCCATTCCTAAAAAAAAAATGTGGGCTAGATAAAACTCTGTTGCTCTACTTGTTTCCAGTACCAAAAATATGTCCATGATTAGATAGCCTCAGTCACAAACAGTTACATATATTTTCCTGCTGTTACATATGCTTTCCTGTTGTTATTACAAACAGTGTTGTTTGTTAGGACCAAATTGCAACAGGAATTAATTTATTTGTATAGACAAATGCAATAATAGTGGAAATAAAGGTTTTCCTAATTATTTTTCTTTTTATCAAATAAGTATAATATTAAGAACATATAAAAAATCTTCATTAATTTACATCCAGTACTTTTTCCTAAAAAATTTTTAGTAGTGATTTTTTTTTCTCTTCTTAGCCAAAGTGGTTTGAAGTGGTCCTGGCTTCTCCAGAAGCTTTCATAAATCATGCTAAACAAGACACATATCTCTGTTGTTTAAAAACTCGGTTAGGATAAGAATGTTAGTTCCAACCATGCAGTTTGAGTATTTGTCATCTATAGTTTCTGTTGATGCCACAACAGAAGGGGTGAAAAACAATCCCCAAGTTTCTGACAATTCACAGTCAATTTCAAAATTACATTGCTATTTAGAAGACATTCAGATTAAGACAAGAATCTTTGTCCTGGACTTTCAGAGGCATTTGAAATGCACCCTGAAGTACAGAAGAAGAAATGGAAATACTTTCATAAGGAATTACTGTTCTGAAATAGAAATGCTTTGCATGAATTTATTGAAATTTTGTGGATTATTTCTGGGGCTCTCTCAGATTGTCTGCACTTGGGAATTTTCGACTACTACCAGTCTACATTTAGCACTACTAAAGCCTCAACTGTAAACCAGCCATTTGTGTCCTTACCAACAGATAACAACTTTTTTCAGAGCAGATTTGGATGACACAGTAGTATGAATGACAGCATCTGCTGGTACATCAGAAGTTCCGTAGCCTGAGCTATGCTGGCAGGCAAGACGTTAAGTACGTCTCCTCAGGCATTGATTGCTTTCTTTTGTGACTACAAGAAACCTTGTCACATGGGAAGACAGGGTTAATATACTCTGAAACTATATGTACTTCATGGAATAGAAATGCTTGTACAGAAGCTGTATGAAAATCTAAGGACTCCTGGCCAACCAGTTAAGGGAGAATAGGAAAGGCAGTGGAACGTGGCCAGGTCTGTGGCTGTCCTTGCTGCCCACCTGCAGCTTTTTGTCTTCTCCTGCCCTACTCCTCTGGTGCGTCAGAGCTTGTGTTTACCCAAGATATCACTAGGGCAATGTTTGGACAGCAAAATCATGCAAGATGGATGTTCTTGGCTATCTGGGTTTCCCTCTGGTTGTGTTTTCTAAGAAAGAAAATAACTTTATGTCGTATATCCGTCGGACCAAACAGGAAGGGTGTTTTCCACACCATCAAGTTACATGCAAATAGTGATGTACCTGGGACAACAGAGAACCTATCTAGACTTCCCATACAAAATAATTGCTTCTGAGCAGCCTATTGTCACTTAAGGGTAGGATCTTTGGGTTATAGTGCGTCGTCAATTACAGTATCAGCTCAATGCTGAGCAGCAAATGAAAAAAAAAAGAAGCCAAATTACACGAGGTATTGTTAGAAAAGGTAGTGTCATGGGTGAAGCTGATGTAATGCAAGTGAGGAATGCAAAATGATTTCTGAACACAAGCTTGATACCACACTATGGACCTTGTTACCCTTACCAGTACCTTACCTGCACACACTTCGTGACTTCCCAATGCAGCCAGGAGATTAGGTGTCTGCCGCCACGAGCAGCCTGCCAGTGTTGGCTGCTCATGGCATGCTGGTTTTTTTTTCCCTAACCAACCTTACGCTGGCTGCTGGCTCTCGCCTCGGCTTCCCCCAGACACCCAACGGCCAGCACGGGGCAGCCATCCTGCCGCCTCCTTGCCCAGGTGCAGGCCCTGCGGTCTCCTCCACTTCCCATTGGCTGGGGCAGCTGCCTCCTGCATCGCAATTGGCCCCCGTCTCCAGCACAGCCACTCTGATTGGCTGCTGGGGAGGGATGCCTGCCCTGCAGCAGCCCTGCCAGCTGAGGCGGGTTTGTTCCGCGTCCGACCGGTCAGGGCCGGTTTCTAACTGCTGCGTGAAGGGCCGTTGCGGGGCTTCCGACTGCCAGCACGGCGGCTGCCCCACCACGACGGCCGCCGGGGG